>NC_051334.1:96007596-96122486 GCF_015220235.1 Choloepus didactylus | reverse complement strand
GTCCCCCGTAGTTATTCTGGATTATTTACTAGTTGTTTCTGTTTTTTTTTCAGTTGTTCCATGGGGACTACTTGGCTTCCACTCCTCTCTGTGCCACCATCTTAGATCTCCCACAATGAGGTTTTAAAAACTACTTTAATTTTTATTCTTATTCTTTTTTGTGGTAATAAAAATGTTCAAAAATTGACTGTGGTTATGAATGTACAACTATATAATGGTATTTATTGTGAACCACTGATTGTATGCTGGATGACTGTATGGTTTGTGAATATATCTCAATAAAATTGAATTAAAAAATTAAATGTAAAAAATGAATTAAAACTTGATTTCCTGTTTTGAAGCAATGTAGACCATTCTAAGAAGTGTGTGTCTGAACCAGTAGTTTTAAAAGATTGTTTATCCTGTTGATTAAAAATCTCTAGAAAGCCCTTTCTAAAAGTCCAGAATGGCTGGGCATTATGTATCTTTGAAAGGACTAAGGCCTTGGGACCAGTAGGGTGCTTTGGACAGCCAGGTAGCAGGAAATAAGCTCTTGAAATGCACCTCTAAGTAACACAGATTAGGAGATCTATGTTGATGACCTCTGCTTCCAACAGGAAACAACATACCCCTGGCAACCACTGCACTTAATGATCATGGTTCCCACAACACATTATTATAGCATCTTCCATATTTCAGGCAGTTTTAACATTTCCTTTCCACAAAATTTAATTACTTTTTATTTCCTGCAGGTTCTTCTTAAAAAGTAATCTATATTTTCAACTGATACTTGTTTTATACATGAATTTTTAAAATGTGATAAAGCTTAACTTGGCTTGGCAAAAAGCAGCTTTCTGTGTGCCTCAATTATGAGACCATTTCTTAGTTGTACTATAAAGATTGAAATGGAATATATTAGTGTTTTCACCCTGCACAGTAAAACCTCAATCAAGAAAAAAAAGAGACAGTTGGTTTAGGTATACTAATATCAGATAAAACAGAATTTAAGTCCAAATCTGTTTTGAGGGACAAAGAAGGTCTTTACATACTGATAAAGGGTTCAATCCAATAACAATTATGAATATATATATATGGACCTATTGGCAGAACCTCAAAATATATGGGGCCAAAAACTGACAGATTAGAAAGGAAAAATAGAAGTTTTTACAATAGTAGCAGACTTTAATACACCTCTTTCAATAATGGATGGAAATTCTAGAGAGATGATCAATAAGGAAATAGAAGATTTGAAACATACTCTAAAACAACTACATCTAAGAGACATGTATAGAATACAAATTCTTCTCTAGTACACATGGACCATATGTGAGGTCACTAAACAAGTCTGAATAAATTATAAAGTATTGGAATTATACAATATATCTTCTCTGACCACAATGAACTGAAGCTAGAAATCAATAACAGAGGAAGAAAAGGAAAATTCACAAATAGGTGGAAATTAAACAACATACTCCTAAACAACCTATGGGTTAAACAGGAAATCAGATACAAAATTAGGAAATATCTTGAGGCAAATGAAAATACAACATACCAAACTCAAAGGATGTAGTGAAGGCACTGCTGAGGGGGCAATATATAGCTCTAAATGTTTACATTAGAAAAGACAAAAGATTTCAAAGTTCTAAACTCAAAATTAGAAGAACTAGAAAAAGAATAGGAAACTTAATGCAAAGCAAGCAGAAGGAAAGAAATAACGAAGATTACAGAGGCGATAAGTGAAATAGAAAACAAAAAAAACAAGAGAGAATAAACAAAGGAAAAGGGGGACATTACCACCAATGCTGCTAAAATAAAAAGGATTACAATAGGATGTTATGAACAAATGTAACCAACAAATTAGAAAACCTAGATCAAATGGCCAAATTCCTAGAAACACAAAAAACTACCTATACTGCCTCAAGAAAAATTACAAGACTTCAACAGAACAATAACTAGTAAACAGATTGAATCCAGCCAGTAATTAGAAACTTTCCAACATAGAAAAGCTCAGGACCAGGCAAATTTAACAAAATATTCCACAGATAATTAATATGAATACTGCTCAAATTCTCCCAAGAAATTTAAGAGGTGGGAACACTTCCTAACTTATTCTATGAGGCCACCATCAGCCTAATACCAAAGCCAGAAGAAGATAGCACAAGAAAAGAAAATTAGAAACCAATATCTCTCATGAATAGAGATGCAAAAATCATCAAAAAATTACTAGTAAACCAAATCAAACAGAAGATTAATAGGATTATACACCATGAAAAATTGGGATTTATCCCAGGTATGAAAGGGTGGTTCAAAATAAGAAATCAATTAATGTAGTACACCTCATTAACAGGCTTTTCTGGTTTGCTAATTTTGCCATTACGCAAAATACCAGAAACGGATTGGCTTTTATAAACAGGGTTTATTTGGTTACAAATTTAGAGTTCTAAGGCCATAAGTGTCCAAACTAAGGCATCAACAAGAGGATACCTTTTCTGAAGAACAGCTGATGGCATCCAGAACACCTCTGTCAGCTGGGAAGGCATATGGCTGGCACCTGCTGTTCCTTTGCTCCCGAGCTGCATTTCAAAATGGCTTTCTCCAAAATGTCTTTGGGTCTCTCTTACCTTCTTCAGCTTCTCCATACCTAAGCATAAGGGTCTTCTCTTAGCTTCTCCAGAGCAAATTCTGGGCTAGCACCTCTTAGCATCTTGAAACATTCTTCTGCCTGCATCTCCAAGCATCTCTAAGTGTCAGCAAGCATCTGTGGGGCGTTTTTGTCCTCTCTGCTCTTTATGTGAGCTCTCCTTAAAGGACTCCAGTAAGCTAACAAAGACCTACCCTGAATGTGTAGGGTAAAATCTCCCTGGAAACATTCAACCAAGAGGTCACACCCTAATAAAAAAGATTAATAAGTCTTCCCCCACAAGATTGCATCTAAGAATATGCATTTTTGAAGGACATAATATATCCAAACTGGTACTCAGGGTGAAAAAAAATAAACATGATCATCTCAATTAATGCATAGAAGGCATAGGACAAAACCCAGCACCTTCTTGATAAAACACTCAGACAACTAGGAATGGAAGGAAAATTCCTCAACATGATAAGGGGTATAAATGGCAAACCCACCACTAACATCAATCTCAGTGATGAAAGAATGAAAGCTTTCCCTCTAAGAGGATCTATTTCTGAACTCTCAGTTTGATTCCATTGGTCAACATATCTATCTTTGTGCCAGTAACATGGTGTTTTTTAATGCAATTTTATTGAGATATATTCACACACCATATAATCCATTCAAAATATACAATCAATGGCTCACTGCATCCCATCATATAGTTGTGCATTCATCACCACAATCAATTTTAGAACATTTCCATTACTTCAAAAAATAATAAAAAACTAAACAAAATAAACATTAAAAAAATACCTAAAACATCACATACCCTTATCCCTCCTATGATTTATTTATTTTTCTCTTTATTTCATTACTCATCTGCCCATACACTGGATCCAGGGATTATCAGTTACAAGATTTTCACAATCACACAGTCACATGATAAATCACTGGTTAAGTTTATTCCTAGGTACTGGGTTCTTTTAGTTGCTTAAAAATGGAACTTTTTTTCCTTAATTGCCTCCACATTCAGTTCATTCCTAGTGTAAAGAAACACTACTGAATTTTGCACATTGATCTTGTATCCCGCCACTTTGCTGAATTTTTTTAGTAGCTCAAGTAGCTTTGTTGTGGATTTCTTGGGATTTTCCAAATATAGGCTCATGTTGTCTGCAAATCATGAGAGGTTTACCTCTTCCTTTCCAATCTGGATGCTTTTTATTTTTTTCTTGTCTAATTGCTCTCATTAGAAGCTCAAGCACAATGTTGAATAATAGGCAACACTATTTTTTACTTCATTTTTTTCTGTAAACCTAAAACTTCTCTAATTATGAAAATATGAATGATAATTTTACAAAAACATTGTGCTAAGTGAAAGAGACCAGATACAAAACACAACATATTGCATTTTTCCATTAATAGAAAATGTAAATACAAATAAATTTATAGACAGAAATAGATAAGTGGTTATGTAGGGCTGGGGAAGCATAGAGGGATTCAGAGGAGATTGCTAAAGGTAGTGGGATTTTTCTTTTGGAGTAATGAAAATGTTCTAAAATTGATTGTGGTGACAAATGTGTAACTCTGTGACTATACTAAAACCATTGACAGTAAACTTTGAATGAATTGTATGATATGTGAACACATCTCAATAAACTGCTTTAAAGAAATTATATGGAAGGCTTAGACCCCGAATAGCTAAAGCTATCTGGAAAAGGAGGAAAAAATTTGGAGGACTCACACTTCCTAATTTTAAAACATATTGCAAAACCAATGTGCTATTGCCACAAAGACAGATATATAGACGAATGAAATCAATCCTAGAGCTCAGATATCAACCCTCACATTTCTGGCCAACTGATTTTTGACAGGGGGCAAATACCACTCAATTGGGAAAGAATAGTCTTTTCAATAAATGGTGCCAGGTAACTGGATCTCCATTTCAAATAAAAAGGAGGTCCCATACCTGACACTTTATTAAAAAATCAACATGAGAAAGGGGCAAGATGGTGGCATAGAGAGGAATGGAATTTAGTCAGTCCCCTGGAATGACTAATAAACAACAAAGAACTAGTAAATAATTTGGAATAACTGCTGGGGGACAACTTTGATTGTCCACACACCATACACCAACCTGGAATGGGAGGAATGCCTGAGATCACAGCATAGAATCTGTAAGTAAAAGCTGTGGAACCATGCCAAGAGCCCCATCCCCCAACGGCAGACCAAATGGCAAAACCTCCCTGTGGTAGAAAGTAGCAGCACTCTCTGAGTGAGCAAATATAGCTCATCTGAGCTCCAACTGGGGTTTTAATTAGCAAATGTGAACTGCTGAATAGAAGCTACACACCTCTAACAAGCAGACAGAGGACCTTAGTGACGACTGACCTTAAAGAACCATCTGTCCTGGGAGGGGGAGCCCAGAAGACAGGGTGTTACCTCTGACGGACCAGTGAAACTGGGGGTTCATGTACTGGCTCCAAAAGGGGTCTTTCTGTCCCTTTTTCTCTCTCTCAAACTGAGGGGCTCAGAAGAGAAAGCTGCAGCCATTTTCAGTTTGCAGAGCTCTGACCCAGACAGGGATGGAGATAACAGAGTCAGAGAGACTATCCAAATGCAGATGATAACTCCCTAGGGGGTGTACCTTCCCTAAGAGTAAGGAGGTGGGGCCCAGCTTTACCTTCAGAACCAGACCCCAGAGCCTGGGGGAAAACAGCCAAAACAGAAACTAAGGAGGCCATACCTCCTTAAACAAGTTGGGAGCAACAGGCTGACAGGCACCACCTGCTGGGCAGGTTAGGAAAAGGACAGTGACTGGAAACCACACAGGAAAGTCTGTCATTCCTCTCAGATACACCCTGAATATAACCCCATTCCGAGACCTGAACTCATTCTGGTCTGAGAAAATCTGACTGGGGTAACCAAAGAAACCAGATGCCTAGACAACAGAAAACTACAATCTATACTAGGAAAAATGAAGATATGGCCCAGTCAAAGGAACAAACTTATACCTCAATCGAGATACAGTTGAGATATTGTTTCACTTTAATGAAACAATCTATTAAAGATTTTCAAAGAAATATGCTAAATCAAATAAAAAACCAAATCAACGAGTTCAGGGAAGATATAAGAAAAGAGATGAAAGCTATAAAGAAAACACTGGGTGAACATAAGGTAGAAATCTAAAGTTTGAAAAAACAACTGGCATAATCTATGGAAATGAAAGGCACAACACAAGAGATGAAAAACACAAAGGAAACATATAACAGCAGATCTCAAGAGGCAGAAGAAAACATTCAGGGACTGGAGAACAAGACATCTGAAATCCTACACACAAAAGAACACATAGGGAAAAGAATGGAAAAAAAATATGAGCAACATTCTCAGTGAATTAAAAGACAAAATGAAGTGCATGAATGCACATGTCATGGGTCTCCCAGAAGGAGAAAAGAAGGGAAAAGGGGCAGAAGCAATAATAGAGGAAATAATCAATGAAAATTTCCCATCTTTTATGAAAGACATAAAATTACAGATCGAAGAAGCACAGCATACCCCAAACAGAATAGATCTGAATAGACCTATGCCAAGACATTTAATAATCAGATTATCAAACATCAGAGACAAAGAGGGAATCCTGAAAGCAGCAAGAGAAAAGTGGTCCATCACAAACAAAGGAAGCTTGATAAGACTACGTGTGGATTTCTCAGTAGAAACCATGGAGGCAAGAAGGAAGTGGTGTGATATATTTAAGATACTGAAAGAGAAAAAACCACCAACCATAAATCCTATATCTGGCAAAAGTGTCCTTCAAATATGAAGGAGAGTTTAAAATATTCTCTGACAAACAGGCAATGAGAGAGTTTGTGAACAAGATACCTGCGCTATTAAGGGAGTACTACAGACAGATAGGAAAAGACAGGAGTGAGAGGTTTGGAACACAATTGTGGGTGATGGTAGCACAGCAATATAAGTACACTGAACAAAGATGACTGTGAGTATGGTTGAAAGAGGAAGGTTAGGATCATGTGGGACACCAGAAGGAAAGAGGAAAGATGAAGACTGGGACTGTATAACTCAGTGAAACTTAAGAGTGCTCAACAATTGTGATAAAATGTACAAGTATGTTTTTACATGAGGGAGAACAAATGAATGTCAACCTCGCAAGGTGTTAAAAATGGGGTGGTATTGGGGAAAAAACACAATGCAAACTAGAGACTATATATAGTTAACAGAAACATTGTATTATGCTTACTTTAATGTAACAAAGGCAATATATCAAAGCTAAATGCCTATAAGAGGGGGACATAAGGGAGGGTTATGGGACTCAGCATTGGTGATGTTGTCTGCCTCTTTTATTCTACATTAGTTTAATTCTATCTTTCCTTTTGTTGCTTTTTACCTGTCATGTTTCATTTTCTTTCTTTTTCTTTTTCTTTTTTCTCTCTACCTTCTTTGACTCTTCCTCCTTCTTTGTGGAAGAAATGGAGAAGTCCTTATATAGACAGCAGTGATGGTTGTGAATACATAAATATGTAACTATACAGGGAACCATCGATTGTTTACTTAGGATGGAACGTATAGTGGGTGAACAAAACCGTCTTACAAAAAATGGGTTGATGAAGAAACCCTGAGGGCACTACATTGAGTGAAATAGGTCAGACACATAAGGACAAATGTTGCATGTTCTCACTGATATGAATAATTGTAATATGTAAACAAACAGACATGAAATATAAGTTACCAGGATATAGAATGAGGCTAAAGGATGGGGAGCGGTTGCTTATTATGAGCAGAATGTTCAACTAGGTTGAACCTAAGTGCTTGAAAATGGACAGAGGTGACAGTAGCATGTTATTGTGAAAATAACTAACAGTGCTGAATGGTATTTGAATGTGGTGGAAAGGGGAATTTTAAGAGTCACATATGTCACCAGAAGGAAAGCTGGAGGTTAAAAGATGGGAACATATAAAACAGTGAATCTTGTGGTGAACAATATCTGTGATTAACTGTACAAATATTAGAAATCTCTTTCATGAACTAGAACAAATGTATGACAGTATAACTAGAGGCTAATAATAAAGGGGCATATAAGGAAAAATATATACCTATTGCAAACTACATACTACAGTTAACAGTATTTTAACATTCTTTCATCAACAGTAACAAATGTACTACACCAATACTAAGAGTAAATAATGGAGGGGTGTGGTTAGGGGTAGGGGAGGAAATGAGTTTTCTTTTTTGTATTTATTTATTTTCTGGAGTAATGAAAATGGTCTAAAAATTCGAAACAATTAATTGTGGTGATGGATGCACAGCTGTATGATGGCACCGTGGGCAACTGATTGTGCACTCTGGATCTTTGGATAATTGTATAAAATATGAACAATCTCAATAAAATTAAATTTAAAAAATCAACATGAAATAGATTAAAGATCTAAGTATGACAGCCAGAACTATCAAACTCCTAGAAGGAAATGTAGGGAACCATCTTCAGGACCTGATGTTAGGCAATGGTTTCTTAGACTTTACACCAAAACACAAGCAACTCAAGGAAAAAAAAATAGATAAATGGGACCCCCATCAAAATTAAAATCTTTTGGGTCTCAAAGTTCTTTATATTCGAAGTAAAATTATGATCTACACCATGGGAGAAAATATTTGGGATCCACTCCAAGGAAGGTTTAATATACAGACCATATAAAAAATCCTTCAACTTAACAAAAAGACAAATAACCTATTTAAAAAATGAGCAAAAGACTTGAATAGACATCTCTCCCAAGAAGATAAACAAATGGCCAGAAATCTCATGAAAACATGCTCAGCATCATTAGCTATCAGGGAAATACAAGTCAAAACCACAATGAGACTCCATTTCATACCAATTAGCATGGCTGATATTAAAAAAAAAAAAAGCTAAAAATAACCAGGGTTGGAGAGGATGTGGAGAAACAGGAACACACATTCATTGCTGGCAGCAACGTAAAACTGGGCGGCCACTGTGAAAGACAGTTTGGCGAGTCCTCAGAAAGGTAAGGATAGAACTACCATACGACCAGGTAATCCCACTAATACATATATAATAAAAAATTTGAAAGCAGGAACTTGAACAGATAGTTGCACACCAATGTTCATGGTAGCATTATTCACAATGGCCAAAAGATGGAAACAAACCAATTAACCCACCGATGAATGGATTTTAAAAATGTGGTATATACAAATAAAGAAATATTATTCAACCATAAAAAGGAATGAAGTCCTGATATATGTGACAACATGGATGAACCCTGAAGACATGTTGAATGAAATAACCCAGACACAAAAGGATAAATATGGTATGATCTCACTGATTTGAAATAATTAGAATAAGCAAACTCATAGTCAGGATCTAGAGTAAAGGTTACCAGGGGGCAGGGTAGGGACAGGGAATGGGAAATAAAAGCTTAAAATGTACAGGGTTCCTATTCAGAATGATGGAAATGCTTTGGTAATCAATGGTGGTGATGGTAACACAATATTGTGAGTGCAATTAACCAGCCTGAAATATATATCTGAATATGACTAAAATGGGGAAATGTTAGATTTTATATGTTAATAAATTTTTAAAAATATTCATGGACGTATACTACACAAACAATGAACTCGAAGTTAAATCGTGGAATGTAGTTAATGGTATAATTTTTAAAATGTGCTATCATCAATTGTAACAAATGTTCCACACAAATGCAAGGTGATAATAATAGGATGGTTTATGGGAATACTGTATTTTATGCATGACTGTTCTATGAACCCACAACTACTTTAATAAAGCAAAAAAAAAAAAAAAAAAGATGGGCCAAAGACTTGAATAGATATGTCTCCAAAGAGGATATACAAATGGCTAGAAGGCACACAAAAAGATGCTCAGCATCATTAGGGATCATGGAAATTCAAATCAAAACCAAAACGATAAACCATGTCACACCCATTACAAAGGCTGCTATTAAGACAATGGTCATAGAGTCAGAAACTAGAATACAGATTGCCAATGGGCCATTGTGGGGGTATAAAATCAGGAGTTAATGCTTAAAATGTATAGAGTTTTTATTTGGGGTGGTGGAATAGTTTCAGAAATGAATAGTGGTGATGGTAGTACAACACTGTGAATGTAATTAACAGCACTGAATCATATATTTGAATGTGGTTAAAAGGAGATATTTTAGGTTGCATCTATGTTACCGGAATACAAATTAAAAGAATTGTACAACACAAACAGGGAACCCTTATATGAACCATGGACTATAGTTAATAGTACCATTGTAATATTGTTTCATTAATTGTAACAAATGTACCACTCTAATGCAAGGTATTAATAATAAGGGATGCTATATGGAACTATATTTTCTGTATGATTTTTCTGTTAACCTATGACTTATCTAATAAAAAATGCAGTAAAAGGATTCTGCATTCATATTATTATTTTTTAAATGTCTTTAAATACTCACTCCACTTTACAGAAACCTAAACTGAAAATTGTAGAAGGCGTATTACAGATACAGCTTACACAGGAAAGATGTTATTGAATTTCAACCAGGAGACCCATACTGGAAGGAAAACCCTACTTCAATAGAGAGGAAAATGAACATTTATGTTTTAAGTTAAAATAAAATTTTTAGGGGATGTATGTATAGTTTTTTTAAACAATCCTGTTTTAACATTTTCGGTTGTCAACTACTGGTACAGTTAATGTCAAATATGAAGGCTTCTATTGTATACACACACTTTTTCATACAGTTTAGAAGAGGCAGTCACAGACTCTTTGAACACCATCATAGACCTCAACTTAAGAACACATGTTTTAGACATATATTCTAATCCAACCAATAATTATACATGGTATTGTAATATGACAAAGGAAAGTGTCTTAATTCTTGGAATTTAAGCAACAATCATCTTTTAACCACAGAAAGAATGTTTAGGAACTAATAATATCTCTTGTAGTATAGAATTTTTTTATCTGAAGTTGAACAATTCTTTTTTTTACTTTTCTTTTGTTAAAGTAAAATTAAACTTAATACGTTATTTTTAAAATTAAAAAATAAGAGGCATAGTGTGATACCATTCTTATAAAACTAAATCTATTTACCCCCCATCTTTCTACCTCCATGTATGCATGGAGAGATGTCTAGAATAACCTTGGATTAAACACTGATATCAACACTGATACTATTACGGATTGGAAGATTTTCGGTGATTATTTGTTTTTTCTATACTTTTGTGTAATGCTTAAATTATTTAAGGATAATTAAGTATCAATTTTCTTAAAAAATTGTTATTACTTTATAGAAAAAAAAAAGAATCTATGGCATCATCATGCATCCTGGAAGAGTAATGAACAGAGAAGCAGGGAGCCTGGAGTCAAATATGACCCTTGGAAAGTCTAGTCACTGTGAAACTACTCTGGGCCACAGTTTCCTCTGTAGTAAATGAGAAAAGGAAGAACTTGAATTAAGTGAGCTCAAATTTTCTTTTAGCACTAATATTTTAAGAATTTAAGTGCTAACCCCTACATAAATTCTTAGGAAACATTTTTCAAAAATAAGTTTATTGTTTTATCCATCAATTATCTCAACTACATATAGATTTAATAAATAATGTTCTCTTTCTTTGCTATCAGCTTGCATAGCTTAATCACATTACAAACTACATAGTGCACTGTATCCTTGACATTTCAAAATATTGAAAAGGAAATTTTGTCTACATCAATAATTAAAGAGATGCAGTAATGAGAATACAAGTACAAAAAGTCCTTGTGGTAACACTACATACTGCTTCAAATGTGAGAGGGAAGTGTTAAGTATTGGTAATTAAAGAAAGAAGGAAAGGAAAAAAAGATTGCATATCCCAAAGCCCTCCTTCTTGATCTGAACAAGTGTTAGAAAAATTAAAATAGAATACTAACACAAACTAATTAAATCATTAGGAGAATCTTATTTGTAAGTAAATTCAAGAATCTTATGATATGGAGGTAAACTTACAAGAAAACTACAGAACAACTCTAATAAACATTTATGGATGGGGTTTCTCAGCACTAGGTAGTTTCAAAATTGAGTTTGTATATATGTGTTTTCTTTTTAGCTTCAAAAGTCTTTGTTTTAACTATCAATTAGTTGTTTTTTGCATTATATTAATCTGTTGAACAGAACAGGTGCCAGCAGGTGTAATTTTCTGTTAATTAAAATTTTAATGTTATATAGCTCAACAATGAAGCAGTATTTCTCCCCATTAATTTTAATTCAGTGTCTCTGAATGTAATCTCCAAAACCAGCATTTATATTATACTGTTCAATCATATTTAAACAAATTCAACCTATTTATTTGTGAAAATCATGTAATAAAGAATGACATTTCCAATGTCGAGGTGCTAATGTGAAACCGCCAACATAAGAGTTGATACCAACTATATCTCTCTGAAAATAAAATGTTGCAGGTGCCATGTGACGTAGAAATATTGTCACACTTAAGAGTTTAAACAAATATATAAATGTTGCTATCTCTCTAAAGGAACTTACCTTTGCAATTATTATTGACTGAACTGGATAGCAGACAGTTGCTCCTAAAGTGGCCAGTCCCAGAGAATAAGCAATTTTCTTAAATCTAGAACCTATGAAATTCAGAATATTAAATTCCAAACAGATGCAACCAGATACTTGATGCTTTCATAATTTTAATGTTCTTTTTGCTCCCCTTCAAGTCGTCACCCTATAATAAATTGCTCTTTAGGTAATAATACTTATCAAGACAGTAGATAAAACATCCTTGAGGATCTCAATTCAATTAATACCCCTTAGTAGTCAGGTCCAATTAAAGAAAAGAGTTCTTAATCTAACACTGATTATCAACTTTGCAAAAGGGTTTGCTGATTTTATTCATTTTTAAAGCTAGGTATTTTTTCATGTCCTAAGAAACCCAAAGTTATAACCACTGGGAGTGGTTAAACTGGGGTGGGAACCTCAGGATTGAGCATCACTTGCTTAGCTTTTCCCTTATCACCACACCACCCCTAAACACCTCTGTGGAACCCTACATTCTATAGAATAGTTTGAAACCCACTGCTCTAAGCTATAGCTTAGTCCCAACAGATAATAGTTTCAAAACAATATATATCTTAAATATGGAAATAAATGCTTGTCTGGGCACCTTGGGCTTTGTAAATATGATCTAGGCAATTAGAAAAAGGGGATAAGTGGGATTAGTACTTTTATTCTATGGAATAAATTTTTACAACCCCTAATTTAAAAGAAACAGCCTATCTGGTATATCAAGAAAAAACTAAGGTGAATAATACTTGGCAAGGTTGTCAGGCAACTTTGCAGTTTAGGGAAGTTAAAAACAGGAGGTATTTCTCTGTCAGGTTTATCCATTATAAAGAAGCCATCTACAGTACAGCGGGCTTGGGAGATGGGAGTAAGTGGGTTTCTTCAACCTCTAGTTTAGCTTCCCTATAGATTTAGACCATTTTGTTTGTGGTACTGGGAAAAAGGGTCTAGGTATTTAAAAACACGTCCTAAGTTGTTCCTATGCTCTAGTCCTGATTAATATTATTCCAGGACTTATTAAGACTGTAGTTTGGTTCTTGAATTTACTGTCCTTAACATCTTTCACTGTAGGTTCCCTTGACTCAGCCAAATTCTTCTAACTGTGCTACTCCTAAACTTAGAAGACGGCAGTTTTTCCTTGATGTGTCATTTTAAAGATTAAAAGATTTACCCTCATCCTCTCTTTACTTGATGAGAGTCCAGTCTGCAAGAAAATAAATTTCATTTGGGTGCCAATAGCCTTAGTCCCATAATTAGGGAAGGACTCGAGAGACGGCCACTAACTAGCTATGTACTATCCACTAAGAATTTCATTTCTCAGTACATATATCTGTAGCATAAAAGGATTAGACTAAACTAATAGCTTTCAACCTTTTTTGACCATAATATTATATAACAAATTTTACATTATGACCTATATGCACATACACATACACACACATTTCACTGAAATAAAAGTTTCACACTATTTTCCCATCCTACGTACAAAGCTATTTGTTATTTTTTATTCTCCTCTATTTTACCTTTTAATAAAATGCCTCCTGAGATCCACTTTATTATACCACATACTAATTGTTGAGATTTGTAGTTTGAAAAAACATTGGGTTAGATTATTCCATCTCTGACATTTGGAGACATAATGGACGACCTAAGGAGCATTATCTCTTACAAGAGGATTATGAATTTCTCACTGAGAACCTGAGTAATATGTTTTGGCCAATTTCTTCAAAATTTAATTCTGTGAGTCTTTTTACATAGTGATCTTGGTTTTCAATGATTTTCTAATGAAGAATTTATAATACATATTCAATTAGAAGTTAGAATAAGGAATGGGATATAGGGAGGCATTAAGATTAGCTATAAGGAAAGAGGTTCACTGGGATGAGATATATAGGGTACAGTTAGAATGCAAGAATGTTCTTATAATTGCACACAAGGTTCATACCCAATTAAGGCATGTGTAAGTTGAGGCTGCTTCAAGGACTAAAGCTGAGTGTGGTAGATTGAATCATATCTTCCACAAAGACATGTTCAAGTTGTAATCCCAGGTTCTGTGGATGTGAACTCATTTGTAAATAAGATCTTTAAAGATGATAAGGCCAAACTGAATCAGGGTTAGCCTTAATGCAATATGACTGAGGTCCTTTTAAGTGAAGGAAATTTGGATGCAGTCAGTAAGTTGAATTCAGAGGAGGTTACAGAAGATAGATTGCCCCATGATGAAGGCAGAGATTGATTGCCAGAAGGCCACCACAGAACACTACAGACTTTGGAGAAATCCTGATCCTGCTGACACCCTGATTTTGGACTTCTAGACTCTGAAACTATGAGACAAAAACTTCCTATTGTTTATGCCAACCATTTCTGTGACATTTGTCATAGCAGCTCTGACAAACTAACACACTGGGTTAACCAACTACAAGGTATCTGATATAAGCTTCCATACTATTTCAGAGGTGCGACTTCTAACCACAATGTAATTTAGTTTGGGGACAACTGGGGTGTGGACAGAGAATGGATGGAAGGTAACCAACATAGCTATTGACCACAGCACTACAAAAATTTAGTAAATGGTTGGGTAACAAGTGGAGGCAATAAGCCTACTGAGAGGGATTTGCATTGCTAGAGCTGTAAGAAGGTCAAATATAAATTAATTCAGCAAGTGATTATAAAAGAGGGCTATTTAATGTTGTGCAGAAAAGAGTTACCATGGTGGGCTGAGACTGCTATCTTTAGAAAGGCCTGCTTTCAAGGTTAGCCCTTGACTGGCATCTGGGAACTTCACTGGTAAACAGTTCCCTACACTAATATAAAACATACTTTAAATGATAAGGGTGGCTCACCATTTGTGCAAATAATGTGGCTTATGATGAACAACTGTTTTCCTTCTGGGAGTGTGGAATTTTGGTATATGTTAGGCAGACAATGCCTATGTGACCAGCCCCAAATGAAAGCCCTGATCATTCAATCCTTAATGAGCCTCCATGCTGGAGGAATTAAGGATGTCCTATATGACTCCACTGGGAGAGGACCCTTGGAAGCTTCCCATTGGTTTTCCCTGGACTTTGTCCCATGCACCTTTCCTCTTTGCTGATTTTGCTTTGTATACTTTCACTGAAATACATCTTAGCTATGAGTATGACTATATACTGAGTTCTCCTAGCTAGTTATCAAACCTGGGGGGTGATGTTAGGAACCCATCACAAAAATGGTATAATGCAAAGGAAAGGCCAAGTAAGTAGAGATCCAGTGTGTAAAGACATAAAGGAACCAAATATATCGAGCCTCAGGCTGAATGAGAGTAGTGAACTGAGTTGTCTATTTTCACAAACTCCATTCTAAGCTGGCTGATATCAGTCCCAGCAACCTTGGCCTGAGTTAGAGCAAGAGGGAATCAAGTTTATTTGAGATGTCAGTATCTGTCTCAAATCCTTAACATAGCTCCTGGAATATGAGTGGTCACAAACAAGAAGAGAAGCTATTTGGGTGGATAGTATACATTTTTATAGTAAAGTAAAACTCTCAAAATCTTTTTGTTTTAGGTAGTTGGAGAATCTTAAGATCTTTAAAAAAACTTTCCTAAAATATGCAAAACAAAACAAATTATGATTTTAATAGGGACTGATATAAATAAAATTAAGAATATATATATTCTTAATTTTATATTTAAATTACCATATAGGCAATTTGACTTTTTTTGGTGTACAGTTCTATGAATTTTAATCATGTAGAGTCATGTAACCCCCAGTGCAATTAGGATTCAGAACAGTTCTATCATCCCCCACAATACCTCATGCTATCCCTTTGTAGTTACACATTCTCCCCACTCTGAACACCTGAGAACCACTGATCTGTTCACTCTCATGATAGTTTTGTTTTTTTGAGACTGTCATATAGGTGGAATCAAATAATATGTAACTTTTTTAGACTGGCTTCTTTCACTCATATTCATCCAAATTTTGCATGTGTCAATAACTTTTCCTTTTTGTTGCTGTGTAGTATTTCACTGCATTATACCATTTTTGTGATGGGTTCCTAACATCACCCCCCAGTTTAGTTTATCTACTTACCCCTTGAAATGCATTTGAAGTGAATTTGGGTTGTTTCCAGCTTTTGGTGATTGTGAATAGAGCTACTGTAAACATTTGTATTCAGGTTTTTGTAAGAACATAAATTTTCATTTCACCCAGGAGTGGGATTGCCGGTTGTATGTATGGTAACTATCAAACTGTTTTCCAGAATGGATGTAACATTTTGCAATCCCATAAGCAATGTATGAAAGTTTCAGTTGATCCACATGTTCAACTCTACTTAGTATGGTCAGTCTTAATTTCAGACATTCTAATAGATGTGTAGTGATGTCTCTCAGTGGTTTAATTTGCATTTCTCTAATGACTAATGATAGCGAATGTCTATTTTTGAAAACACAAAGTCTTTTAAAAGTGAACGTGTTATACAATAGAATCTAAAAACTTTTATGGTAGACTGTCCTGATAATATTCAATAAATGGATATGAGGTTTTCTCATAGAAAAATTCAGAAATTAATATAATGGCATTGAAAGAGAGAAAATACTTTTAAAACCCTACCTTTTCTCACTGAAACCAAGCCTGTCAATCCTGAAACTGTAATCACTCCAATTTTTGGAAGAAAATCTTGAGGTGGATTCTTCAGATAGACATATGCATCTCAAGAAATCAGTCAGAAATTATAAATGACATTAAAATTGGACATTCTATATAGGTAAAATCCAGAATGGTTACAGAGAATTGCTAAAATAATAGCAGTTGGTTTAAATACTCTCCAAAACAGCTACAAAAAATAATGATATGAGTGGCAACTAAAAATCTAGTTAGTGTTACAAAATGAACCTTCCAGTTGCTGATTTATTGATTTTTTTCTTAATGATAGAGGTGATTATTATTCTTTAATGAAATATGATGCTGAAGTGCACCTCTTAATACGGAGCACTATAAAGGGAATTCCTGATTGTGTATGTATTATATCCCTGTAATGCACATGCTTCTGTCCTCATCTGTTCAAACACTGGTAGAATCCAGTAAGAAATGAAATGTTTTATTAGGCAGCTTTTAATAATAGTCTAGGATACACTCAGCCACTAGACTCTGCCTATCATTCTTACCAATCTACCTCAGAGCAGACACTGTTTTGTGGTAAAACTTATGGTCAGGATGAGAAGGGAGCCAACATAAAAAAGAGATGAAGAATTGACAGAAGTGCAGATTTCTTGACTTTTTACATATTTAAATTGTTTCTGGTTCTATGCAATCCAAAAATATATTCTTGCATCATAGTTAATTATTTAATAGCAACCACATATTTAATCATATTCCTCAAGATTTATGAGGGATATAACTTTGAGTTAATACCTACATATATTAAATAATAATTTATGTATAGATTATCAACTTCATGAACACATTTAAAATTTTAGCTGATTGTTCTGTCCTCCAAATACATATTTATTTCAATATCTGGCTTAAGCCAGCTATTGGGAATATTAGGAAGCTATATCTGCTGCCAAACACCATATAACAAACTAAAGAGTCAAACACAGTATTTTCCAACAATAGCATAAATATTCCAGGGTGAACGTCATAGTGCTTCCTCGCAATCGACAGCAAAATATTATATATTTTAACAAATAACACATTTATTTGAAATAATTGATAACAATAAGGACATCTTTTTAAGTTATGATTTTTAAGTATATAATATGCACTTTGTAGTTAAGAGACTTCAGTTTGAGTAACCTAATTAACCTTTCTATTTCTGTAAAACAATTATAATACAAACACTTGCAAAATTGCTAGAATAATTAAATTATGTAGAATGTTTAGCATAGTGTCTTAGCACATACTAATTGTCAAATAAATGGTAGATACTATTACTTTGTTACTACTATTAACAAAATGCTATACAAAAGTATCTTCTGAGTTGGTGGAAGCATGATAATGGATCACACACCATGTTTATTTTTCTCACAAATCTTGCAACTTCAAAAGAAAACCACAAAAAGACAACAGAACATTTCTAATTAAGGGTGGTTCACTCACCTACCTTTTCCAAATTGTACTGTATCCATTATCCCATTTTTCGCAAAAACATAAACACCCTAAGTGTAAAAAGGGGGAAAACTGACATTTGCATTTTTGAAAATGTTGATAATTAGATAAAATAGGCTATACATCAGATTATATCAAAAAGCTTATTTGACATGAAATCATAGGTGAACAGTTCTTTTCTTTTTAGAAAAAAATGAGTTTCTCCAAATTTCAAGAATAGAGGTTAATAACATAGGATTGCTTTCCATTCTATTTAACATGGACAATATTTGCTTACTATTTTTCTCACATAAATGGGTGAAATAATGCCTATAAAAAGAGCAGCTCACAGAAAAGGTATTTCAGAAATATAAAGATTTATCATTTTCTTATATAATTGCCTAGAGAATTTAATGAAATTTAAATAAAGCATGAAGGGAGGTATATTTTGGCATAGAAGAAACATTAGATTAATAAAGATGTGACAGCCACACATACTGATTTTTGGAGAAAAACAAAAGAAAAAAACACCCTAAAGAAAATGGCTACATCTTCTCCCTTTTACTTAGTGTGTATTAGAAATAGGAAAAATATAATCAAGACATTTATCTTAGGCTAGAAATCATCTTACATAGACTAGTGTTAATCTTGTTTTTTTTTTAAATAGGAACATAAATTCTCTATAAATCAAGATCATATTAACCCGTTGAATGGATTAAAGCTATGAAAATTTGCCTTTTACCTGACTCTAATTTATTTTAACACAAGGAAGTGTGTCATAAATATTTAGTGAGTAATAGGTATTATTTCAATTACATTATAAGAAAAATGAAGGTATAAATGATTTACCCTTAGTCATGCTGTATTTTATTGAAGGAGCCAGAAAACACAATCCAAACATAAGCTCTCCTTCTCTGAACTAGGTGTTAAACCATGGGATAAAAATAGTAACAAAAGAGATTTTCAAAGCAAAAATATATAAATGATTATATTATATAACAAATAAATAAGTTTTGCTACTGAGATATTTTGGTGCTTAGTAACTTTGTCTCAGATATTTAAATGGTGATCAGAGATACAGAGCTTCATCCTGTTCATCCTAGTATAAAACTGTACAAACCAGCATAGACACTAACTGCCACTTAGATACGTCTCTTTAGGGACTATAAGAAAATTTCACCTTCAAAGTTAAAATACCTATTGACCAGTTGACTGGATATCATCAAACCACTGAGGAATTATCCTTAGCTGTTTAAGAATTCATTTTTACCACTGGGAGTCGCTACTACCTAAATTTCAAAATACTATGGTTTAGGAGTAGGAATTGAATTTGCCCTACATGATTCTAGGTTTAATGAAGAATGTAATTTGAGTCAGAAGTAATTTTAAAAAAATATATTAGGATTTTAGGGACAAAACAGAAAAGAAAAGTTTTTTACATGGAAGATGAAATGCATTCAAAAGTGCCCTTTCCTAACCTATTTGTTCTGGCCTATTAAGAGAATAAAATGTTCCTTTAGTCTTAAATTGGGTGATAGTTACAATAGCAATTTAACTCTCTCAAGAACAATTTGCCTCACTTTTGGGGAAAAATTTGAGAACAGTATGGAAAATTTGGTCTCAGTAAATCCAAGTCTGAATCTTCTGTTTGTCTGCATTTAACCTCAGGGGCATGAATTATGCCCTGATTAGTTAAGATATATCCACTGAGATCAAACTACTAAGAATATGTAAGTATGTACCTAAAAGACAACTAGGACTATTAGAAATATATGACAAGCACAGATTTTCAAGCACAAATTTGAAAAAGTAACACCATATATTCATCAGAAGTTCAAAATATCATTTGGAATGACCATAATTCATAGATTTGGCATTTCATCTAAGGATATGCTATTTTTCATAAGATCATTACAATTTTAAAAGAGATTTGAAAAGAGAATAGATTCAAAACTATAAAGGCACAAGGGTTCACAACTAGATAATCTAGATTTGGGGAGAAGTTGTATGGTTATTAGGCCAGAATGATACACTGGTACAACATTATTATTTGGACATCTGATTATTATTTGGACATCTGATATTGGTGATGTTGATGGTATCATAAATATGTTGATGGGATTATAATACAACTTAAATCATTGTTGCATCAGCTTACTCTATTACTCTGCTGCTGGATAATGCTGATTAAAGGCTGACATTAAAGTCAGGTGAATCCTCCTTTGCCCAATAGCTGACTATAGTCTGAATGGTCTTACAAGATAAATCCAACAAGTGAACATTTTTATGAGTCAAATAAGGAACAATTCAGAAGTAACCTCAGCACTTTTTGTAAAAGATCAAACAGTGCTTTGTACATGTGAGGTAATATATACACGCTTTCTGAACTACTTTGACCTATTTAGTAGTGATATCAATAGATTAAATATGGCTACCAATTCTTTGCTGCTACTTAGAGAGGTGGCATCTAATTCTTTGCTGCTACTTAGAGAGGTGGCATCTAATTCTCCTTCCTTTAAAACTGGACTGGCCTTAGTGACTTGACTGAAAAATATAATGCTGTGGAATTTCTTGGATATATGACTATAGGTAAGAAGAAATTTTGCAACTTCTGCCTAAGGCCTACTAGAACATTCTCTCTGGGAGTCCTGACTGTCCATGTACAATAACTAACTACCCAGAGACCATCATGTTTGAGAGGCCATGTCTAGGCACTCTAGTCAACAATCCTGGCTGAACCCAGCCTTCCAACCATCCCTGACAAGATGCCATAGATGTTAATAAAGCTGTCTTAGACTCTCCAGATCAGCCTTTTCACCAGCTGAACACCACTGAATGACCTCTGACGACACTAAGGTGAAACAGAAGAATTGTCTGGTTGAACTCTGATCAAATTCTGAACACAAAGTCATGAGATATAATAGAATGGTTGCTGTTTTAAGCTACTAAGTGTTGGGGTAGCTTGTTATATGTTGATAAACTGGAACAATTGGTACATAATACAAATCAGAAACCTCTGATATTAAACTACTATCAGAATTGACTTACCTTGCACCAGTCAATATAATGACCAGTTGCAGTGCGGATAGAAGCAAAGCCCATTTGTAAATGACCAGGCTGCTCTTCAACATACTTGGACTGGAGAGGTGGTGCAGTATACATGGGGAGCTAGAGGCAAAAAAAATCATGTCAAAAACACAAAAATAGCTGTACTTCCTTTTCCAGAAGTATGCAGAATAGGAATAATCAACCATCCCATTAGAAACAGCTAAAAATGCTGAAAATATTTTTAAAACCATCTTAAATGCACAGATGATCCAGTAAACTGATTATAAGGAATATTAAGAGGACACAAATTAAGTGAAAACAGAACCCAGGCTAATGAGCTTTAATAAAGCCAGCTTCTACCTTGATGTCCTTTGCTGTAAAACAGGTGAATATACATGCAGTATGGGGTGGGCAATCTTACCGAAGAACTTATAAAGATGGCATCTCTAATAGAAAAAATTTCCAAACAAAAGAAAGCAAAGCAAAGGGAAAAACAAATATCCTGAAATAACTTCATTCCTTCCAATATACTCCTAACATACCAAAAGAAAACTACAGTAATTTAAAAAATTAAATTATTGTAAGTAAAAAAAAAAAAAGGTGGCATCTCAAAGTGCTCCATTCTCAACCTAAGAGTGAAATAGAAATAAAACACTCTACACAAGGGATGACAAGAAAAATTGTCTCAAAGGCAGGGCACTGAGTGGATGGAAGGAAATATACCCCTGAGAATTGGAAACACAAACGAGAATTTATATAATCTGCAGCATGAAATTACCTTGGTAATCTGAGAAACCTAAAACAAAGAATATATTTAAAGTGCTCCCAGGCTGGTAGCACCCACCTACAGATGCTTGGCAAAACCAAATATCTCCTCTTTGGAGGAAGCCACTCAAACTTCAAGGAATTAACAAATAAAGATCCAATAAATAGAAAAAATAGAATGCAAGAAAGCAAAATATCTAGGCAAAAGCTAGCAAAAACAACAAAGAGTAGAATCAGATCTACAGAAAATTTAAATACTAGAACATATAACATAAAATACACATAATTATATGTTTAAAAAAATAAAAAGTACTGAAAATATGAGTTAAGAGCAAGAGACTACAAAAATTACCAAAGAGAAAACTTCTAAAGTTGAAAAATAAAAGAACTTAAATAAAGAACTCAATGGATAAATCTGGCAGATTAAACACAATCACTTAGTGATGAGTGAACTAGAAGATATAGCTGAAGAAATTACACAAAGATATGAAAAATTTAAAAGAGACATGCAAGACAGTGTGAGGAGAACTAACATGTTTAATGAGCGTTCCAAAGGAGAGGAGAAAGAATGGGGCAGAGGTAATATTTGCAGAGAATGGCTAAAGAATTCAGAAATGAATGATAATGAGAATAACACATCGCCTAATTTGTGGGATGGGGGATCAATTCCTGCTTAGGATGAAAAAAAATCTCCAAGGAACATTACTCTTACCCTAATAATGAGAAAAAACTGGTTACTCTACAAAATTATAACTTTTCTAGAGATATCAGGGAGCCGAGGTTGCAAGGCAACCAAGTGAACTGATTTATAAAGAGTGAAAAACTCCTCCAAGGACAGGAAGGAAACACAAACGGTTTCATCCGTGGCAGAGTCCAGAAAGAAGAGAAGGCTGACATAAGAGGATAAAAAAAATAGGTAAAATATTAAAGAATTCTTTAAAGGTGACTGTGTGCCACGGTGATAGTTTAGTAACTGGGAGCACCAGACACAAGGAGAATCTGCACTCATTCACAAGCACTTTTCCATGGGCCTACCATGTTATCACAAGAATGACTGGCAACAGTGCAGGAAACTGGACAAAACCCCCTTGATGGCACAGACACAAAACCCTCCCACGCCCCAAGACCCTTCTTCCTTTTTTTTTTTTTAAATACATTTTTATTGTGAAATTTAACATATACACATAAGTGATAACTTTCAAAGTACAATTTAAAAAGTAGTCAGCCGTGCTTCCTTCGGCGGCACATATACTAAAATTGGAATGATACAGAGAAGATTAGCATGGCCCCTGCGCAAGGATGACATGAAAATTCGTGAAGCATTCCATATTTTTTACACCAGAAATAAAGGCAAACACTTTAATGCCTCACCAATATGGACTAATTACAATGTGTAAACTCAGAATTTAATCTTAGAACATAGCCTAATGTGGACATAATAATTGTAATAGTCCCTCGATTGTAAGCTCTTATAGCAGTTAACTCTATCCCTGAATTGTAATGCCTATCTCTAAACTTTGAAATGCTGATCCCCTAGCGTATAACCTGATTGGTCTCTGGAACAATGCATATCTCTGAGACACCTGAAACTCAGAGCTAGAGCTCGGCAGATATGAATGTCAGTATTAGTGCATACAGCTACTGTTAAAAAAAAAAAAAAAAAAAAAAAAGCTGAAAAAGAGCCCAGACTTCAATTAGTGATATGAATGAAGCAGGTCTGGTTAAGACCAGGGCAAGCCAGGCCAAAGGGTAAAGGTTGACACTGATTGTGTTTTAAAACTTCAACTTCCATATGAGACCAAGGAAGAGATATTTATTTGGTACAGGATCTAAATTTTCTAAACGGTACAACTCTACAGTCGATTTGTTCAAACACCACAATTGCATGGAACTTTGAATAGGAAGTGAGATACGGTAGGTTAGTATAGGCTGGAGTGAAATAGTGACACATCCCAGAGTAATTTGGGCAGATAATAAAAAATATATTTACAGCCTCCCCCTCCCCAGCCCCGGGGATCTGAGGGAAGGTGCGGATGTGTTGGACATCCTCACCTGGACTGGTGTTGATGTTGTCACAAACATTGGGACTGGCGGTTTGATGTGCTGAGCCCTCGATCATGGGACTTGCCCTTATGAAGCTCGTTACTGCAAAGGAGAGTCTAAACTTGCATATAATTGTGCCTAGGAGTCTCCCCCTGAGTACCTCTTTGTTGCTCAGATGTGGCCCTCTCTCTCTCTAACTGAGCCATCTTGACAGGTGAACCCGCTGCCCTCCCCCCTACGTGGGACCCGACTCCCAGGGTTGTAAATCTCCCTGGCAATGCAGAATATGACTCCCGGGGATGAATGTGGACCTGGCATCGTGGGACTGAGAGTATCTTCTTGACCAAAAGGGGGATGCAAAATGAGACGAAATAATTTCAGTGGCTGAGAGATTTCAAATGGAGTCGAGAGGTCACTCTGGTGGACATTCTTATGCACTATATAGATAACACCTCTTAGGTTTTAATGTATTGAAATAGCTAGAAGTAAATACCTGAAACTACCAAACTCCAACCCAGCAGTCTGGACTCCTGAAGACAATTATATAATAATGTAGATTACAAGGGGTGACAGTGTGATTGTGAAGACCTTGTGGATCACACCCCCTTTATCTAGTGTATGGATGAGTAGAAAAATGGGGATAAAAACTAAAGGACAAATGGGGTGGGATGGGGGGATGATTTGGGTGTTCTTTTTTCACTTTTATTTTTTATTCTTGTTCTGGTTCTTTCTGATGTAAGGAAAATGTTCAGGGATAGATTGTGGTGATGAACACATAACTATGTTATCATACTGTGGACAGTGGATTGTATACCATGGATGATTGTATGGTGTGTGAATGTATTTCAATAAAACTGAATTTAATAAAAAAAAAAGTAGTCAGCCAATTTCAAAGGCTGTTATGGGTTACAGTTCAACAATTTCAGTTATTTCCTTATTGTGAAATATAACATGTACAGAAAGGTTATAACTTTCAAAGTACAATTTAATGAGTAGCTATAGAGCAAATTTCAAAGAATGTTACAGGTTACATATCCACCATTCCAGTTATTTCCTTCTACCTTTTCTAATACCCTAGCATCTGAAAAAATTAAAGATTCAGTATTTGTAATCCTTTATTAAATCCTATCTTGTCTGTTAATACCCCTTCCTCTCATTTAATCAATTTCTCGATCTTCAGGGGTGTCTAGCAGTGTCCACCCTAAATTGTTCTTATTGAAAAGGGGTGTCAACATTATGGGGACGGGGGATGCATCTGGTTAATGGTCTTAAAGAGGCTGTTCAATCTGGGTTTTAGAATTCATCTCACACAGGAACGCTCAGGAAGATTTAAGTTTCTGAAAGATAAACTTAGTGAGTGAAACTTTTATAGAATCTCAGATATGGACCTAGATATTTCAGGACTACTGCTGCTTAGGGCTTGGCATACTGTGGCAATTTGGGAAGTCTAGCTAGAGCTTGTATAAGAGTAACCTCCAGGATAGCCTCTTGACACTATTTGAAATCTCTTAGCTACTGTAACCTTATTTTGTTACCTTTTGGTGAAGAAGGCATTTTCAATCCCTTGATGCTAGGGCCAAACTCATTGATGGGAGTTGTGCCCCATGTCACCAGGGAGATTCACTCCCCAGGGAGTCACGTCTCACATATGGGGGAGAGGTGAAGGAATTTATTTGCCAAGTTGGGCTCAGAGAGAAAGGTCACATGTGAGCAACAAAAGAGGGTCTCTGGAGATGCCTCTTAGGCATAATTATAGGAGGGCTTAGCCTCCCATTTATGGCCTTATGTTTCACAAGAACAAGCCTCAAAATTGAGGGCTGGACTTATTAAGTAGGAGGTTCCTAATTTCACATAGCATATATTCTGTCCAAGATGAACAGTGTCTCTCATTACCTTCACTTAGTTGTACAATCATCATCACTGTCAATTTTAAACAAATTTCATATCATAAAACATCCCAGAGCTCTTATCAGCTATAATTACTCATTCCTAGTATTAGTGTAGTGCTGGAAAGCTATTCCTATTAAATATAGTCTACAATATGTGATGGGTAGTTTTTCCATATACAACTCTGTTGTTAACTCGTTGTACCAGTGTCATACCCTAGAAGTACACCATGCAAACACTTATTTATGTTTGTAGAGCTACTCTTTGGGTTACATGCCTTTAAACAACCACTTTGAATCATGTCTGCCTTCAATGTGGCACTAATACTTATAATCCTATTAATGAACCATCATCACCCCAGTCCATTCCCATACCTTTAACTTCACCCTCATTATCATGTCTGTCCACATTAGGTAATCATTCCCCCTTCACTAGCTTCTGTCTATCTCTAGGTCCCCTATATTCTACATTATAAGACCCTGATTATATTTTTCAGGTAGACCACATTAGTGGTAACATGCAGTATTTCTCCTTTTGTGTCTGGCTTATTTCATAGCATTATGTCTTCAAGGTTCATCAGTGGTGTCATATTTTTCAGGACCTCTTTCCTTCTTACTGCTGCATAGTATTCCATTGTATGTATATACCACATTTGCTTATCCATTCATCTGTTGAAGGACACTTGGGTTGTTTCCAGCTCTTGGCAATTGTGAACAATGTCAATATGTACATTGGTGTGCATATATATGTACATGTCACTGCTTTATGATCTTCTGGGTATATACCATGAAGTGAAATTGATGGATAGTAGGGTAAATCGATATCTAGTTATCTGAGGAAATGCTAAACTGTCTTCCACAGTGGCTGTACCATTATACAGTCCCACCAGCAGTGAATAAGAGTTTCAATTTCTCTATATCCACTTCAGCATTTGTAGTTTCCTGTTTGTTTAATACCAGCCATTCTTATTGGTGTGAAATGATATCTCACTGTGGTTTTGATTTGCATTTCCCTAATAGCTACTGAAGTTGAATATTTTTCAATGTGTTTCTTAGCCACTTGTATTTCCTATTCAGAAAATTGTCTTTTCATATCTTTTGCCCATTTAACAATGCAGCTGTTTTTACTATTGTTGTTGAGTTGTAGGATTTCTTTATATATATGCACAATAACAGTCTCTTATCAGACATGGTTTCCAAATATTTTCTCCCATTGTGTTGACTGCCACTTCACCTTTCTGACAAATTCATTTGAGGTGCAGAAGCTTTTGATTTTGAGGAGTTCTAGTTTATCTATTTTTTCTTTCATTGTTTGCACTTTGGGTGTAACGTTTAAGAAGCTACCTCCTAATACTAGGTCTTGAAGATGTTTCCCAACATTTACTCCAAGGAGTTTTATGGTACTATCCCTTATATTGAGGTCTTTGATACACTTTGAGTTAATTTTTGTATATGGTGTGAGGTAGGGGTTATATTTCATTCTTTTGCATACAGATATTCAGTTCTCCTAGCCCCATTTGTTGAAGAGACTGTTCTGTCCCATCTCATTGGATTTGGGGGCCTTTTCAAAAGCCAGTCGACTACTGAGGGACTTCCAGGATGATCAGAGTAAGTGGGGTGGAACTGGTTTCTCCTCCATCAGAGTAGCTAGAAAGGGGCCAGAGGATACCAAGGACCATGGTTCTGTGGTGTGAACAGCCATAGAGGGTTCCCCACAGTACATGGAGGGGAAACAGGACAAAACTCGAGGAAAGATGGCAGCTGGAGGGTCACAATGAGTTCCCCATCCAGACCACCCCCATGTCCAAGGCCAGCATCAGCAAAACTGCCACAAGGCAAGGAAGTGAGCATTGACTCTCCACTCCCATTCACCTACCTTGACGATTTGCTGGGGGGTGATCCTCTGGCCACACAGTGGGGAGCTCCAATGAGGGAGCCTGGCAGGTGGCGACTGCTCGCCCCCCATGGAAGTCAGGGACTGCAACAGTGAGAAGCACAGACGGGAACAGGTGCCGCACCAGCAATCAGGAGCCCCTCTAACATCCCAGAGACTCGCAGGCCCAAGGCAGGAAGAGAACCAGCAGGCAGGGCCCATGTTTCACCTGTGGGGTGCCCTTGATTTGGCTCCCTTCCTACCTGCTTGGGGCCCACGTTGGAGCCCCAGAACTGGGATTCCTCAGAGCACACAGATATCCAGTGCACTGACTGGTTCCCCACACAGTTTGGACTCCACCCACCACAAAGGAGTTCAGGGAACTCATACTTGAGAGCTCCACCTGCTGGCAGGTTAGGGAAGCTGCACTCCAGAAAGCTGTACTTCAGGAGTGCCACCTGCTGGAAGAATTGGACAACTGTACTCCAGCAAACCAAATTATATATAAATGCTCAATTAATTCTGCACTTCCCCAAATAACCCTCTCAAGACAAACAAATGCCCCAAAGCCAGCAGAATATTACAAAGCACTTAAAGGATACAGAAGACAAGCCAAACGAACAAATTAAAAAGCTGCAAAAAGCAAAATATTTGAAGCAATTAATCAAAGAGGTACACACAGCATCAGTATTATGGCTCAGGACATAAAAGACATGAAGAAGACCCTAGAAAAGCATAAAGAAGAATTTTAAAGAGTAAATAAAAAAATAGCAGATCTTATAGAAATAAAAAATACCACTGATCAAATTAAAAATATTCTTGAGACACAAAACACCAGATTTGAAGAAGTAGAGGAATGAATTAGCGACCTTGAGGATAAGGTGATGGAAAGTAAAAGCACAAAAGAATGAATGGTGAAAAAAATCAAAAAATTTGAAAAGGATCTCAGGGAAATGATGGACAAAATGAAGCACACAAATGTAAGAATCATTGGTGTTCCAGAAGGGGAAGAGAAGAGTAAAAGGCTGGGAAGAGTATTTGAAGAAATTGTTGGGGAAAATTTACCAACTTTCTAAATGACATAAAATGCAAATTAAAGATGCCCAATGACCTCCAAATAGAATAATTCTAAATAAATCTACTCTGAGATATATACTGATTAGATTGTCAAATCTCCTTCAGAAGAAACTTCTGAAAGCAGCAAGAGAGAAGCAATCTACCACATACAAGGGAAACAACATAAGACTAAGTGCTGACTACTCAGTTGGCACCATGGAGGCAAGAAGGCAGTGGTATGACATATTTAAAATTCTGAAAGAGAAACATTGCCAGCAAAGAATTCTTTATCCAGCAAAGCTCTCTTTCAAATTTGAGGGAGAGTTTAAAATTTTCATAGACAAATGCTGAGAGAATTTGTTAACAAGAGACCTGCCTGGGAAGAAATACTAAAGGGAGCTCTACCAGCTGAGAACAAAAGAAAGGAGAGAGAGATCTGGAGAAGAGCACAAAACTGAAGAGTTATTAGTAAGGGTAACTTGAAGGAAAAAAAGAGGGGAAACAATAGATGGAACAACTAAAAACCAAAGTATAAGATGGCTGGTTCAAGAACTCCTTTCAGAGTAATAACTTGGAATGTGAATGGATTAAATTCTCCAATTAAAAGATACAGACTGTTAGAATGGATTTAAAAATATAACCCTGTTTACAAGAGACTCATCTTAGACCTTGTGACACAGAGAGACTGAAAGTGAAAGGATGGAAAAAATATTCCATGAAAACAGCAATCAAAAGAAAGCTGGGGTACCTATACTAAAATCAGACAAAATAGACTTTAAATGCAAATATATCATAAGAGACAAAAAAAGAACACTAAATATTAAGAAAAAAGATAACTCACCAAGAAGGAATAATAATAATAAATGTTTATGCACCCAATCAAGAAGCTCCAAATACATGAAACAAACATTGGCTAAACTGAAGGGAGCAATAGACACATCTACAATCATAGTGGGAGACTTCAATACACCACTCTCTTCCATAGATAGAACAACTAGACACAGGACCAATAAGGAAAATGAGAATCTAAACAATAAGATAGATGAATCAGACTTAATGGGCATATATAGATCATCACATCTCAAAGTACCAGGATACACATTCTTCTCTAGTGCCCAAGGAACGTTCTCCAGGATAGATCATATGCTGGGGCACAAAGCAAGTCTTAATAAATTTTAAAAGATTAAAATTATTCAAAGCACATTCTCTGACCACAGTGGAATGCAACTAAAAATCAAAAACCACCAAATAACCAGATCTTTCACAAATATATGGAGGTTAAACAACACACTCCTAAACAACCAGTGGGTAAAAGAAGAAATTGGTAAATATCTAGAGACAAATGAAAATGAGAACACAACATATCAAACCTGTGGAATGCAGCAAAGGCACTGCTGAGAGGGAAATTTATAGCTCTAAATGCCTATATCAAAAGGCAAGAAAGAGGTAAAACAAAAGACCTAACTGAACAACTGAAGAGGCTAGAGAATGATCAGCAAACTAACCCTAAAGCATGTAGACAAAAAGAAATAACAAATATGAAGGCAGAAATACATGAGCTGGAGAACAAAAAAAAAAAAGAGAGAATATATAAATAATTGGTTCTTCAGAAGGCCAAGATGACAGACCCTTTGCTAGACTGACAACTGACAAAGTCAAAAAGAGAGAAGACCCAAATAAACCAAATCATAAATGAGATGCGGGTAGTTACTACAGATCCTGAAGAAATTTAAAAAAAATCATATGTCAACAAGCTAGATAATTTAGAGGAAATGGATAATTTCCTAGAAACACATGTACAACCTAGACTGACAAGAGAAGAAATAGAAGACCTCAACAAACAAATCACAAGCAAAGAGATCCAATCAGTCAACAAAAATTTACCTACAAATAAAAGTCCAGGATCACATTGCTTCAAAGGGGAATTTTACCAAAATTTACAAAAAGAAATGATACCATTCCTGCTCAAACTCTTTCAAAAAATTGAATAAAATGGCACACTACCTAATTCATTTTATGATGCTAATATCACTCTGATACCAAAACCAGGTAAAGACACTACAAAAAAGGAAAACTATAGGCCAATCTCCCTAATGAATATAAATGCAAAAATCCTAAACGAAATACTTGCAAAACAAATCCAAAGGCACATTAAAAGAATTATACACCATGACCAAGTGGGGTTCATTCCTGGAATGCAAGGGTGATTCAACATAAGAAAATCAATCAATGTAATACAACACATTAAGAAATCAAAAGGGAAAAAATCAAATGATCATCTCGCTAGATGCTCAAAAAGCATTTGACAAAATTCAACATCCCTTTTTGATAACACTTCAAAAGGCAGAAATTGAATGAACCTTCTTCAATATGATAAAGGGTATACATGAAGAACCCACAGCCAGCATAGTACTCAATGGTGAGAGGTTGAAAACCTTCCTCCTAAGATCAGGAACAAGACAAGGATGCCCAGTGTCACCTCTGTTATTCAACATTGTGCTAGATGTTCTAGCCAGAGCAATTCGGCAAGATAGAGATATAAAAGGTATCCAAATTGGAAAGGAAGAAGTAGAACTATCATTATTTGCAAATGATATGATCTTATATTTGAAGAATTCTGAGAATTTGACCACAAAGCTACTGAGCTAATAAACAAATTCAGTAGAGTGGTGGGATATAAGATTAATGCACATAAATGGTAATGTTCCTATACACTAGAAATGACCTAACTGAAGAGGCAATCAAAAAAAAATTCCATTCACAATAGCAACTAAAACAAATCAAGTACTAGGAATAAACTTAATCAAGGAGATAAAAGACCTCTACACAGAAAATCAAAAAATTTTACTAAAAGAAATAAAGGATTAAATAGGTGGGAAAATATTCCATGTTCATGGATAGGAAGACTAAATATTGTAAAGATGTCAATTCTACCTAAACTGATCAACAAATTCAACGCAATCCCAATCCAAATTCCAACAACCTACTTTGCAGACTTGAAAAGCTAGTTTATCAAATTTATTTGGAAGGAAAAAAGGCTTCGAATTGCCAAAAACATCCTAAAAAAGAAGAATGAAATGGAAGGACTTCAGTTCAAGAGCTTGAAGCCTACTATAAAGCTACAGTGGTCAAAACAACATGGTATTGGCACAAAGATAGACACACTGATCAATGGAATCAAATGGAGAGTTTGGAAATAGACCCCCAGATATATGTTTGACTGATTTTTGATATGGGCCCCAAATCCACTGAACTGGGATGGAACAGTCTCTTCAAACAATAGGGCGTGGAGAACTGGATAGCCATAACGAAAAGAATGAAAGAGGACCCCTACCTCACACTCTATACAAACATTAACTCAAAGTGGATCAAATACCTCAGTATAATAGACAGTAACATAAAACTCCTAAAAGATAACGTAGGGAATCATCTTCAATACCTAGTACTAGGAGGTCACTTCTTAGACCTTACTTCCAAAGCACAAACAATGAAAGAAAAAATAGATAAACGGAAACTCCTCAAAATCAAAAGCTTCTGTACCTCAAAGGAATTTGTCAAAAAGGTGAAGAGGCAGCCAACTCAATGGGAAAATATATTTGGAAACCATGTATCTGATAAGAGACTGATATCTTGCATATATAAAGAACTCCTACACTTCAATGACAATAGTACAAAGTGCAATTATCAAATGGGCAAGATATAAGAAGACATTTCTCTGAAGAAGAAATACAAAAAATACATGAAAAAAATGTTCATCTTCACTAGCTATTAGGGAGATGCAAAGCAAGACCACCATGAGATATCATCTCACACCAATAAGAATGGCTGCCATCAAACAAACAGGAAACTACAAATGCTGGAGAGGATGTGCAGAAATTGGAACTCTTATTCATTGCTGGTGGGACTGTACAGCCACTCTGGAAGACAGTTTGGTGGTTTCTCAGGAAACTAGATATTGAATTACCCTATGATCTGGCCATTCCAGTTCTCAGTATATACCCAGAACATTTGAAAGCAGTGACACAGGCAGACATTTGTACACCAATGTTCATAGCAGCATTGTTCACAATTGCCAGGAAATGTAAATAATCCAAGGGTCCTTCAACAGATGAGTGGATAAACAAAATGTAATATATATATAAATATATGATGGAATACTATGCAGCAGTAAGAAGCAATAAGGTCCTGAAACATATGGCAGCATGGATAAACCTTGAAGAAATAATTCAGAATGGAATAACTCAGACACAAAAGGAGAGATATTGTATGTTATCACATCTATGAACTATCTGAACAACGTAAAACCAATGTCTTATAATATAAGAAAATTGGGGACCTAGTGATATACACTACCTAATGTGGGGGAATGATAATCTAATACATTCAGGTATGCAAATGATGGTGAATTCAAAGGTATGGTAATGGATAGGGGTGACGATTATTAATGGGATTATAAGTATCAAAGCTGGATTGAAGGCAAGTAGGAATGAAAGGGGCTGTTTAAAGGTGTGTTTCCCACAGATCAGCACAAATATAGATAGGAGTTTGCATGATATACTTCTAAGATGACACTAGCAGAGAGTTAACAACAGAAGGGCATATGGAAAAATTTATATATTGCATACTAGTGAACACAATTAAGAGGAATACCATACTAGTATTACATAAACACTAGGGACAAATAATTAAGGGCTGCCAAGAGCTACAAGATGTTTTGGGTCATGAGAATTGTTTAAAATGGAGAGTGATATCGATCGTACAACTATGTGATGATAATATGCAATATGGATGGATTATCGTGGATATAACATATGCTATGTGAACTTAGGGACCCCCTATTTAATTAAAAAATCAAGCCCTTGATATTGAGGCTTGCTTGGGTGAAACTAATGACTGTAGAGAAGAGGCTAAGCTCACCTGTAATTATGCCTAGGAGTCACCTCCAGACTCCAACTCATCTCTTGTTGCTCAAATGTGGACTTTCTCTCCCTAAGCCTAACTCTGCAAACAAATTCATCACCCTCCCCCCAATGGGGACAGGACCCCCAAGATGAATGAGTCTTCCTGGCAATGTGGGATGTGGATTCCAGGAATGAGCCTGACCCTGGCACTGAAGGATTGAGAATGCATTTTGACCAAAAGGGGGAATAGAAAGGCAACAAAATAAGGTTTTAGTGTCTAAGAGAATTCAAATAGAGTCAGGAGGTTGTTCTGAAGGTTACTCCTTTGCAAGCCTCACCTAGATATGCCAAATGATCACAATATGATAGGCCCAAGTCAACAGTGGGCCTGAAAACCTTAACGAGTACCCAGGTCCCTGAGACTCTATAAAGGTTTCACTAAGTTTATTCATCAGAAACTTAGATCCTTCAGAATGTTCCTATGCCAGCTAAGCCTCAAAACCTGGAGGCAACAGCCTCTTCAAAAACACCAACTAGATGTGTCCCCTTTGCTCATGAAGTTTACACCCCTTTTCGACATGAACAGGTTATGGTGATCACTGCTCAGATATCCTTGAAGACTGGAAAGTGATTGAACTAGAGGAAGGGGTAGTAACAGACAAGATGTTATTTAACAAAGGATTATGAATATTGAATGTTTATATAATTTTCTTCTTGTTAGTCGTTAGGGTATTAGAATAGTTAGAAGGAAAGAATTGAAATGGTGGAACTGTAACCCATAGCATCCTTTGAAATTTGTTCTATAGCTACTTGTTAAATGGTAATTTGAAAGCTATACCTTTCTGTATATATGTTGTATTTCACCATAATGAAATGACTGAAACTATGTTACTATAATGCATAATAACTTTGGAAATTTCCTATATATCTACTAGTCGAACATACTTTGAAAGATACTATTTTTGTATATATGTTACATTTCATAAGGAAATAAATGAAACTGTAATTGTAACCTACAATACTTTGAAATTTGCTCTCTACTTGTGAAATTGCACTTGGAAAGATGTTATTTTATGTATTTATGCTATATTCCACAATGAAAAAATGGAGGAAAAAACACATTAAAAAAACAGTCGCCCATACATTGGGGGTCTATTTCTGAACTCTCAATTTGATTCCATGGATCAATGTCTGTTTGTGTGCCAGTACCATGCTGTTTTGACTACTGCAACTGTATAGCAGGCTTTAAAGTCAGAAGTGTAAGCCCTCCAATCTCGTTCTTCTTTTTTAGACTTTTTTTTTTGCAATTGGAGGCCCCATTCCCTTCCAAATAAAGTTGATAACTAGCTTTTCTAAGTGCGTAACGTAGGTTGTTGGAATTTTGATTGGAACTGCATTGAATCGTAGCCCAGTTTGGGTAGACTTGACATCTTAATGCCATTTAGCCTTCCTATCCATGAACACATAATATCTTTCCACCTCTTTAGGTCCTGTTTGATTCCTGCAAAAGAGAAGTTAAGCCTAATTACAATTTTGCCTAAGAGTCACCCCCCAGAGAACTTGTGTTGCTAAGATGTGGCCGCTCTAAGCCAAATTTGCAGGTAAATTCACTGCCCTCCCTCCTACATGGGACATGACTCCCAGGGGTGTTAAGTCTCCCTGGCAATGTGGGATATGATTCCCAGGGATGGGCCTGGCTCTGGCATCATGGGATTGAGAAAGCATTCTTGGAACAAAAGGGGAAAGAGAAATGAAACAAAATAGATTTTCAGTGGCTGAGAGATTTCAAGTAGAGTTGAGAGGTAATATTGGAGGTTATTCTTATGCATTATATAAATATCCCTTTGTAGTTTTTATTGTATTGGAATAGTTGGAAGGAAATACCTGAAACCCTTGAACTGTAATCCAGTAGCCTTGATTTTTGAAGATGATTGTATAACTGTTTACCTCTTAAGATGTGACTGTGTATTTGCAAAAAAACCTTGTGACTGACACTCCCTTCATCCAGGGTATGGACAGATGAGTAAGAAAACAAAGACAAAAATAAATAAATAATAGGGGGGAGTAAGGGGTATGGGATGTTTGGGGTGTTATTTTTTCACTTCTATTTTTATTCTTATTTTTATATATTTTGGAGTAATGAAAATATTCAAAAATTCATTGCAGTGAGGAATGCACAACTATATGATGATACTGTGAACCACTGATTGTACACTTTGGATGAGTAGCTGGTATGTGAATATATCACAATAAATTGCATTCAAATTAAAAAGAAATAAGTAACTGGAAAAAATTAGAAATGGGGCAACATGTGAATAAGGTTATTCATGCATCAGAAAATAAAATAATAAAATAAAATAAGCTGGATTTTGTCAACAGCCTGGAATAAAAACCACTTGGTCATGATGTACAATTCTTTAATGTGCTGTTGTATTTAATTTGTAAGTGTTTCTTGGGATTTTTGCATCTCTATTCATTAGATTGATTGGTCTGCAGGCTTCGTTTCTTGTACTATCTTTAGAAAGCTTTGGTATTAGGGTGAGATTGGCTTCATAGAATGGGGTAAGTAGTGGTCCGTCTTCTTCAATTTTTTGGAAGAGTCTGAGCAGGAATGGTGTTTATTTTTCTTTGAATTTTTCTTAAAATTCACCTGTGAAGCCATCTATGCCTGAGTTTTTCTTTATTGGAAGATTTTTGATGACTGATTTAATCTCTTTACTTGTCATTGGATTGTTGAGGTCTTTTATTTCTTCTCAAGTCACTAAAGGCTGTTCATGTGTTTCTAAGAAATTGCTCATTTCATCTAAGTTGTCTAGTTTGTTGGCATGCAGTTGTTCATAGTATCCCCTCATGATCTTTTTTATGTCTTTTGACATCCATGGTAATTACCACTCCCTCTCATTTCTGATTTTGTTTATTTGCATTTTCTATTTGTCTTTGCCAGTCTAGCTAAGGGTTTGTTGATTTTACTGATCTTCTCAAAGAACCACCTTTTGGCTTTATTGATTCTCTCTATTATTATTTTGTTATCCATTTATTTCTGCTCTAATCTTTGTTACTTCTTTCCTTCTTTGCTCTGGAATAAGTTTGCTGTTCTTTCTCTAGTTGTTCCCATTGTTCAGATAGGCCTCTGGTTTTAGCCCTTTCTTCCTTTATATTGTAGGCATTTAGGGCTATAAATTTCCCTGTCAGCACTGCCTTTGCTACATCCCCTTTGTTTTGATAAGCTGCATTTTCATTTTCATTCATCTCAAGATATTTACTGATTTTTATGGCAATTTCTTTGCTGACCCACTTATTATTTAAGGGTATGTTGTTTAACTTCCATACATTGTGAAATTTCCACTTCCCCCAATGTTATTGATTTCCAGCTTCATTCCACTATGATCAAAGTGCTTTGTATAAATTCAATCTCTTTAAATTTATTAAAATCTGTTTTGTGCCCCAGCTTGTGATATCCTGGGGAACGTTCCATGAGCACTTGAGGAAAGTCTATATCCTGCAATATTCTATATATATATCTGTTTGATCTATTCATTTATCATTACTTAGGTTCTCTATGTCCTTATTGATCCTGTTTAGATGTTCTATGTATTGGAGACAGTGGTGTGTTCAAGGTTCCTATTATTATTGTAGAGATGTCAGTTACTCCCTTCAGTTTTGCCACTGTGTGACTCATGCAATTTGGGGCACCCTGATTAAATGCATAAATATTTACGATTATCATTTCTTCTTGGTGAATTTCCCCTTTAATTAATATACAGTGTTCTTCTTTGTTTCATAACTTTTTTGCATTTAAACTCTATTTTTTTTTAGATATTAGTATAGCTAGCCCAGCTTTTTTGGTTACTGCTTGCTTTGAGTATCTTTTTCCATCCTTTCACTTTCAACTATTTGTATCTTTGGATCTAAAATGAGTCCCTTCTAAAGAGCATATAGTTGGATTATATTTTTTATCCATTCTGCCAATCTGTATCTTTCGACTGGGGAGTTTAATCCATTAACATTCAAAGTTATTACTGTAAAGGCACTTCTTCATTCAACCATTTATCCTTTGGTTTTTGTCAGGTTTATTTTTCTCTCTTTTTATCCATTAAATTACTCTTCCTAATACTTTCAATTCAATCTTTACCCTTCAAGTTGGTTAGAGAGAGAGAGGCCACATCTGAGCAACAAAACAGATTCTCTGTGGGTGACTCTTAGGCACAAGTTTAAGTAGGCATAGTCTCTCCTTTGCTGTAACAAACTTCATAATTGCAAGACCCAAGATCGAGGGCTCGGACTTCTAAATCGGTAGTCCCCAATGTTTGTGAGAATGTCAGTAATTCCCCAGGTTAGGAAGTTTAATATATCCACATTTTCCCCCAGTACCTCAAGGGGGATTTGCAAATATATTTTATTCTCAGCCCCAATTACTCTTGGAAGTTTTGAGGCTTCAAACTAACCCATAAAGACCACCAGATTTCACTCCCTATTCAGTGTTCCATGCAATTATGGTGTTCAAATAAACTGACCATACAAGTTAAGTTATATAGTGTGCTACAGACAATATAGATTTTGCACCTGATAAAACATATCTTCGTTTGGTCTCACACAGAAGTCTAAATTTTAAAACTCTGTGAATATCATCCTTTACCCTGTAGTCTGATTTACCTTAGTCCTAACCAAGTCCATTTCTTTCATATCTCTGACTGAAGTCTGATCTCTATTTCACCCTCTTACATTTGCTCTATGGGGTAATGCTGACATTCATAGATGCCAGACTCTGGCTCTGAGTCTCAGGTGTCACACAGAAACCCAAAGTTCCAGGGATCGACTACACTATACACAAAGAGCTTAGCATCTCAGAATTTAGAAATAGCCCTTACAACTCAGGAATAGATGTAACTGCTGTAAGAGCTTACAAAATCTAGGAACCATTACAGTAAGCCTTCCCCTAATAACCTATGCTCTCAGATTCAATTCTCAGAGTTTGCACATTATAGTTAGCCCATATTAGTGAGACAGTATAATGTTTGTCTTTTCATTTCTGGTTTATTTCACTCAACAAACTGTCATCAGTGTCCATGCACCTAGTTGCATACCTAACTTCATTCCTTCCTGTAGCAGCTCAATGTTCCACTGTATATATACACCATTTGCCATTCCATTCATCAGTCAATATACCCTAAGGCCACTTCCATCCACTATGAATCGTGAATACTGACACCATAAACCCCACTGTGGAAATCTCAATTTGTGTCCCTCTTTTCAGTTTTCCAAGTATATACCCAATAACAGGGTTGCAGGACCATATGGCAACCCCACACTTAGCAGTCACCACACTGCCCTCCAGATGGGCTGCACTGTTCTACTTCCTCACTAACAGTGATTGGGTACATCCCTTTCTCAACATTTTATTCAGCACTTGTTTCCTTCTGTTTATTTTTAAGATGGTTTTGTTCACACACCATAAATTACCTCCTAAGTAACCAATCAAAGGTCCCCTGCATAGTCACACAGTTATGCATTCACCACTATCTAGAGGAGGACACTTTCATTTCTTCCACAAAGAAAGAGGAAAAGGTGAAAAAAGAAAAAAGAAAAAAAAGAAAAAGGTAGAAAAAATTATAACTAAAAAAGAAACAAAAGAAAAAATAAAATTTAAATAAATAACAATATAAAGGTCAGGCAACACCAGTGTCTGAAATCCCATACCCCTCCCTTATAACCCCCTCTTACAGACATTTAGCTTTGGTATATTGCCTTTCTTATAATTAATGGAAGCATATTACAATGTTACTGTTAACTATAGATTATAGTTAGCATTGATTGTATTTTTTACCCAATACCATCCCATTTTCAAAACCTTGCAAAGTTGACATTTATTTGTCCTCCCTTATGTAAAAACATTCTTATATCTGTACATTTCATCACAATCCTTGACCACTGCAGGTTTCACTAAGTTATACTGTTCTAGTTTGCTAATGCTGCCAGAATGCAAAACACCAGAAATGGACTGGCTTTTATAAAGGGGGTTTATTTGGTTACACAGTTACAGTCTTAAGGCCATAAAATGTGCAAGGCAATGCATCAACAATCAGGCACCTTCACTGGAGGATGGCCAATGGCATCCGGAAAACTTCTGTTAGCTGGGAAGGCACGTGGCTGGCATCTGTTCCAAGTTCTGGTTTCAAAATGGCTTTCTCCCAGGACATTCCTCTCTAGGCCACAGCTCCTCTTCAAAATGTCACCATCAATTGCTCTTGGGGTGTTTGTCCTCTCTTAGCTTCTCCGGAGCAAGAATCTGCTTTCAACAGCCATCTTCAAACTGTCTCTCATCTGCAGCTCCTCTCTCAGCTCCTGGGCATTCAGAGTGTCCCTCTTGGCTGTAGCAAGCCCGCTCCTTCTGTCTGAGCTTATGTAATGCTCCAGTAATCAAGGCCCATGCTGAATGGGTGGGGCCACACCTTCATGGAAATTATCCAATCAGAGTTATCACCCACAGTTGGGTGGGGCGCATCTCGATGGAAGCAACCTAATCCAAACATTCCAAGTCAATCCCCACTAATATGTCTGCCCCCACAAGATTGCATCAAAGAACATAGCTTTTTCCAGGGGACATAATATATACAAACCAGCACATATACCTTCCCAGTATTTATCTTCTATCTTTCCTTCTGGTATCCTACATGCCCCTAACATTCTGCTTTCAACCTATTCACAGTCATGTTTGTTCACTATACTTACAATATTGTGCTACCATCACCCAGTATTGTGCTATCCATTTCTGCATCTACACAATCAATCCTGTTGAACATTTTGTACTCCTTCAGCCTCAACTGCCCGATCTTTACCCTCTTTCTATCTCCTGGTATCTTCATTTCTACACTCTTCTCCAAAACTCTCTCTCCTGCCTTTTCCTGTCTGTAACACTCCCTTTAGTATTTCTTGTAGAGGAGGTCTCCTGCTCATGAAAACACCTGGTTGGCAGTTTTACTCTTTCAGTATCTTCAATATCATACCAGTGCCCTCTTGCCTCCATGGTTTCTACTGAGAAATCCGCATGTAGTCTTATTGAGCTTCCCTTGTATGTGATAGACTGCTTTTCTCTTGCTGCTTTCAGAATCCACCCTTTGCCTTTGACATTTGACAATCTGATTAGTAAGTGGCTTTGTGTGGGTGTATTTTGATCAATTCCATTTTGGGTACATTGAGAAGGGAAGTTTTCAGTGATTATTTCCTCCATTATTCCTTCTTCTCCTTTTCCCTTCTCTTCTCCTTCTGGGAAACCCATGACATGTATATTCATACGCTATATGCTTTCATTCAATTCCCTGATCCCTTGCACGTATTTTTCCATTCTTCTCCCTATCTGTTCCTTTGCGTGTAGGATTTCAGATGTCCTATCTTCTAGTTCACTGATTCTTTCTTCTGCCTCTTCTAATCTGGTGTTGTAAGTCTCCATTGTGTTTTTCATCTCTTCTATTGTGCCTCTCATTCCCATAAGTTCTGCCATTTGATTTTCCAAACTTTGGAGTTCTTCCTTAGTGTCACCCAATATCTCCTTTATATACTTCATCTCTTTCACCATACCATCCCTCAGCTCACTGATTTGATTTTTGAATTGATTTAGCATGCTTGTTTGAATATCATTGATTAGTTGTTTCAAGTCCTGTATCTCATTTAAGGTGTTAGTTTTTTCCTTTGACTGGGCCAAATCTTCACTTTCCCTAGTGTAACTTGTTATTTTTTGTTGGTGTCTAGGCATTGGTTTCCTTGATGAGTTTATTCTAGAGGTCGTTTTCACTCTTTTACTTTGAGTTTTCTTGTTTGTTTGCTTAGTTCTCTATTTGTTCTTTGGCAAATTGAACTTATTCTAGACTGCTAACACAGATTCTGTTTAATTGATCAGAACTTTTTAGCTCTTGTTATTCTGGCTCATGTCCTGCCTATATCTTTCTCTTGCTGGCCAGTTGTCAGATTAGCTCCCCCCCCCAGTATCCCCCTATAATCAGACACCCACAGCAGCCTGCCTCTGGGGGTAGGCACTGGGCACCAAAGCAGGTCCTCTGTGCATAAAAAATTCTACTGGCTCCCAGTGGTATTCTGTTTTTCTCCAGCCAGCAAGCTCTGGGTTTGTTTCAGAGCACAGCTTTAACTGTTGGGTCATCTGTATTTCTCAACTAAAACAGGGCAAAGGGTGTAGACCAGTTCTACTGGGCCTGGGATAGGGTCTATAGACATTCTGAGAAGTCCTAAAACTCCCTTACACTTTCTGGCCTGCCCAGAAGATGGTGCTTTTCTGTGACTTAATTATCCTCAGAAGGTGCTTACCTTCTGGATCCAAGGCTGTGTCTGACCAGGTGAGGTTGAATTACCTCTTGGAGCCCAGGTGAATCTGGCTGGGTGGGGTTAAATTACTTCTTAGAGCCCAGCTGAGTCCGGGTGGGATTCAATTATGTCTTGGCTCCCAGGTGAGTCTGGCTGGGTGGTGCTGAATTACCTCCTGGTGCCCCTGTCTGACTGGGCATGGATGAAGCTGTGGGTTTCCTGAACTCTCACTTTGCTGGGTAAAGTCCAACTCATTGTGGGACTGTGTCCCCCACTCCCTCTGTGGGAGAGGATGCCCCCAGCTGCCAAAGTTTTCAGCTGTCTCCCAGGCAAGTACGCCCCCCCCATACTATGTTCCTCAAGGTTGGGGGAAGGGCTTTCAGACTCAGGGATAGAAATGGCCTCTGCCCATGTTTTCTCAGACTCTCTGTCCCTCAATGATCTGGGCCTTGAAGTGTCCTCCCCTACGCCCCTGATCTCCAAATGATGGGATCTGTCTCACTGCTGTAAGCAATTTTTTAGTCTGTGTCCCTGGTGTGAGGTGAGATGAATCCTAACTGATGGTTCTGTGTTCCTTCCATGCTGCACAAGACCAAGTGAGGGGGAAGGGAGAGGACCTGTTGGCCCGGAACAGAGTTCTCCTACATTAAATCTCACTACTTCTTCAATTTGGCATCTGTAAGATCCTTCTCCCATCCATACCCTCCTCCAGAGTTCTGAACAAGTAAAGGTTAGCTCCCTTTATGTTGAATAACTGGGGAGAACTTTTCAGCAGTTGTTTACCTTGCTATGTTGATGATGCCACTCCTCTAGTATATTTTTAATTTCATCTGCCATATCTTTCATTTCCACAAGGTATGGCATTTTCTATATATTTTTTTCACATCTTTATGATCTCCTAGTGGTTTCTTAATATCCCTTCTCTTTAACCATCTCATTGAGGTTATTTTGGAGATTTGTTTGAACATCTTTGATAAATAGTTCCAAAATCTATGTTTCTTTCTACTTGTTAATTTGATCATTTGTCTTGGCCATATCTTCTTTTTTTAATGTGTCTTGTAATTTTTTTTGCTGGTTTCTAGGCATATATTATGTTAAGATTATTTTGAAAGTTGGTTTCCCTCTTTTGTCTGAGATTTTGTTGTTGATTGGGTTCATTTTGAAGTATCCTTTGGCAATTGATTCATCAGTATTTCACAGCTAAACCAGGATCATAGTCCCATGCAGGGGCATGCAGCCACATTCCAGAGGGCCCACAATTTCTCGTTTGTTTCCCCATATTTTTTTCATCCAGCTCTTCCTTTTACATTGTAATGGTCTTACTCTGGTCTCCCAAACCCAAGAACTGCTGCTTTGAACAGTTCCTGCCCGTTCTCTAGGTGCTTTTGGTGGAGGAGTGCATTTTGCCTGTCCTTATTCCACCATCTTCCCTATAAATGATTTTTTTTAACACAGGTAAAACTCATTCTACACAGTAAAAATAACTGGAACTGTTGCATGTAAATTATATTTTCATCCCTTCAGAAATTCTAAGTTCTTCATGGATTGGATCCTGGCTTATATATTTTTATGAACAGTTCCTTGCACATTGTTGGTAACCAAATTTGTTGAATAACTGATTTAATTGAATCCTATTTAAAATGTACTGGGGAATAAATACTTGTGTATTATATAGTATACTAATAAAAGCAGATATATTTTAAAATTCAGAAATATGTAAATTCAGCTATTAGGGCCAAATTCTGGCCACCAATCTTCCCAACTAAGCTTTGATCTGTCCAAATATGTGAGTGTCAAGATAGGCTTGAAAACATCAACCCTCTAAGATTAATAAAATGGAGAAAGAGAATACTTAAAGTCAGCAAATAGTGAAATGAATCAACCCTACACTAGTAATAAAATTTATAAAGCTTTATACAGTGCTTAAAATCATGCATCACATGTGGAGGTGTTGGACTTCCTCACCTGGATTGTTGCTGATGTTCTCACAAACACTGGGGACTGACAGCTTGACATGCTGAGCTCTCTGTCTTGGGGCTTGCCCCTAGGAAGCTTGTTACTGCAAAGGAGAGGCTAAACATGCTTATAATTGCGCCTAAGAGTCTCCCCCAAGTGCCTCTTTGTTGCTCAGATGTGGCCCTCTCTAACTAAGCCACCTTGGCAGGTGATCTCACTGCCCTCCCCCCTACAAGGGACCTGACTCCCAGGGGTGTAAATCTCCCTGGCAACACAGGATATGACTCCTGGGGATGAATCTGGACCAGGCACCATGGGATTGAGAATATTTTGACCAAAGGGGGATACAAAATAAACAAAATAAAGCTTCAGTGGTTGAGAGATTTCAGATGGAGTCAAGAGGTCACTCTAGTGGACATTCTAATGCACTATATAGATAACACTTTTTAGGTTTTAATGCACTGGAATAGCTAGAAGTAAATACCTGAAACTACCAAACTCCAACCCAGTAGCCTCGACTCTTGATGACGATTGAACAACAATGTAGATTACAAGGGGTGACAGTGAGACTGTGAAAACCTTGTGGATCGCACTCCCTTTATCCAGTGTATGGATGGATGAGTAGATAAATGGGGGCAAAAACTAAATGAAAAATAGGGTGGGATGGGGAGATGATTTGGGTGTTCTTTTTTATTTTTTATTTTTTATTCTTATTCTGATTCTTTCTAGTATAAGGAAAATGTTCAAAAATAGATTGGGGTGATGAATGCACAACTATATGATGGTACTGTGATCAGTTGATTGTACACCATGGATGACTGTATGGTATGTGAATATATCTCAATAAAACTGAATTTTAAAAAAATCATGCATCACACACTTAGGAGGAGCTCAGTAAATATTTTTACTGAATGAATAAATGAATGAATACCACTTCTATGCATGTTAATTTTACAATCTATCCATATGTTTTGTGCCTTCTGAACTACAATTTGCTTCTAGAAATTTATCCTAATAATTATGGATGTACATAAAGATTTAGGGGATTCATCAAAGCACTGATTAAAATAGCAAAGTAATTGGAAATATTCTGAATTTCCAAAAATTTATGTAAATTGTACATTACATAATGGTATGTCTATACAACAGAATACTTATGCCAAAATTAAGAATTCCATTCATTATTATCCAATAAGCCAGTGGTGGAGACAGGAATCAGATCCAGGCCTGTTTCAAGAGCACATTGCTAAGTAGATGAATGGCATGTAGATATATCTTAAGGGTGACTTAAAGCTTGAAGAGATCAAAGTACAGTGGTGGATAGAATCAGTAATCAAAATTAGACTTCAACAGGCTGGCATGATAGGTAAAATCAACAAGATGAAATTTGAACAGTTATAAATGCACCTGCAAGTGAGTCCAAAATGTCCAAATGTATAAATACAGATTAGGGGAAGACAAGGATTAATATAGTACTGTGGGGAACTGAGTCTTCCATGTTGCCTGAGGCATATCTGGGGTGGTGGCTTAGAACGCTGAGCTGCAGGCCTGCATAGAATGCCATGCAGGCCTGCCCTGTAAAGATGTGTGTCTTGTGACTACCATTGTCTTAAACCTAGATTGTATGCACCTGATGTAAACATAAGTATTTGGTGGGCTCTCCCCCACCTGAGCACCTTTAGCATATACACCTGATCTTCTGAAATAAATAGCTGGAGCAAGGCTGCATTGTCCTCCACTTAGCACGAGATGCAAGTGGGCCCCCCGCTCCCTTAATTCTTAGCTTTGTGTCCGTGTCTCATTCCTGCATCGCCCTGTCAGCAATATAGTACATATTAAAAGATTTAATGAATTTTAGAGAACTAAAAGTTCAGTCTGTCAAAGTCAAAGGTTGACTGTGAGCAAGGCTGATTTTGAGTGCATAAAAAATTATGAAAACCAATGTGATTTTGAGCAGTACTAATAGAAGTACAGTATCTAGAATAAAGGAAGTCTTCTTGGTTCCTTTGAGTGTGGATTTAATCCCTTACTCCTTCCACTTACTGACCCCTTTCATTGAGCAGGACTCTTCCTGGCTCCTCAGTGTTTGAACAAGAAGCTTCCTAGAGTCTTTCTGGCCCCTTTGGATGGTAATTTAATCCCTGATACCTTGGAGCAGGACTCCACCTGGCTCTTTTGTGATGCCTCTGTCATCTTTGTCTTTGTTGAGATTCATTTAAATTTTGATCTTCCTCTTTTATTGGAATCCTATTTAAATACTGGCCTCTGTTTTGGCCCCTTCCTCCACTATGAGAAATTTTGTCTTCTGATTTTTCTTCTCTAAAGACTCCCATTGCTTATGTGCTTTGCCAATACAGTGCTAACTCTCTCCACTTTCTTTCTCCAAGACATGATTTTAATAAGGACTCCCCAGAATTTCTATGGCCTCTTTGGGAAACTTAAGGTTCTTGTAAACTGGTTCATCTAAGACAGTTCCCTTCTCTCATCCCCCCTCCTTTCTTCTTTATACCACCTTCAACCTACCCCCAACTCCTTGAACTCCTTTCCCTTCCCACTCTAGCCTCAAATTCCCTATATTCACTGGAGCATTAGGACTCTTATCCACAGTGGGGTCTCTCTAGCAGTTCAGTGACCCCAAAAGCAACTGAGACTGAAAACATTAAGTGGAAACAGATTGTATACTTTACTCACTCGGACAGACCTTGGAGACCCCCAGATGCTGCTTGGTCTCATCTCCATCCCTCTCCCAAAATTTAGTCCACAGCCCCCATAAGATTAAACATCAGAGTAAAGAAAATCTTAAAATCCTCCGTAATTACTGGAGGGTTTAGCCCTCACATTAAGCATGTAACTTCAGTTTCTAATCTGTTGGGAACACAACCCAGATAAACACACCCCCACACCCCCGGATAAACACACACACACACACACACACACACACACACACACACACGCGCCAACTCTCTTACATACACCTGTGAGTTTTGTATTTCTGTATTTACGCCTGCCTCATGGCTGAATTTTTTTAATTGAAGCTATAAGCTCCTATTTGCGTCAGTCTGCATGTTTCTGTATATGTAATGTTATATATGTATGATATTTTCCTACCTCTGGATGATATTACCAAATTAACTTAAAAACCCCTTTAAAAAGCTCTTTTCTCATTGGCCTAAAGATCCATATATGTTTATAGAAGTTAAATATCCCTAAATCTCCCCAAAATTAAAGAAAGTGAATTTATAATACTTCCAATGTTAAAAAAGTAGTCTTATGAAAACTAACAAGTGTTTTAATACTTCAAGTTCACACATTTTAGGTATTTTACACTGAAGATTGTTTTAATACTGCTGTTTCAATAAAAAAGTTATGTCTTCTGAATTATCAGTGTTAGGTGCAATACAAATGTATAGTTTTATTCTACATGGGTAGGTTCTAAACTTATTCAGGTTTATTTACTGACTGAATAAGATAGTATAACAACTTTTAGATGTTTAAGATGATTAAAAATGTAAATTTTTACATTTACTAAATGTAACCAAATTCAGTCATTATTCTGACAAACTTTATTCCAACAGAAATTGTGTTTTTGAGGATGTTGGCATGAAGATAATTTTCAAGATCTTCTCATAACTTAAAATCTTATCCTTATTCTAAGCCATGTATGGAAGTTATGCAGGATTCTTTTTTAAGGAAAAAGTTGTTCTGTCCTCAAGTAAAATGACTGTTGAAGAATGAGAAAGAAAAAAGTAGAAGAAAAAACATAAATGGATATGAAAAGTTACAGAGGATTTCTGGAAAAGAAATTTTAATACTTGTCATCAAAGTTGGGTAATATTTAATGAAAAGAGCTTTAGTTCAAATAATATAGTAACGCAAAACTAAAATACGTTTTTTTTTTTTAAAAAGAACTCACATTTTTAATTACCATATTAAAATTTCTACGTGACTGTAATCAAAGAAATGCAAACTGTGAGGTGCCCATTTCTACCCACAACTGTATATTTTTTTTTTCATTTTTATTGAGATTGTTCAGATACCATACAATTATCCAAAGATCCAAAGTGTACAATCACTTGCCCCTGGGTACCCTCATACAGCTGTGCATCCATCACCACACTTAATTTTTGTTCAATTTTTAGAAACTTTTCATTACTCCAGACAAGAAATAAAGTGAAAGATGAAAAAAGAAAAAAAGAAAAGGAAACCCTAAACCTCCCCTATCCCTAACCAACCCCCCTCAATTGTTGACTCCTTGTATTGATATAGTACATTTGTTACTGTTTATGAAAAAATGTTGAAATACTACTAAATGTAGTATATAGTTTGTAATAGGTATATAGTTCTTCCCTATATGCCCCTCTATTATTAACTTCTAATTGTATTGTCATACATTTGTTCTGGTTCATGAAGTGATTTCTAGTATTTGTACAGTTGATCATGGACATTGCCCACCATAGGATTCAGTTTTATACATTTCCATCTTTCGACCTCCAACTTTCCTTCTGGTGACATATATGACTCTGAGCTTCCCCTTTCCACCTCATTCACACACCATTCGGCGCTGTTAGTTATTCTCACATCTTGCTACCAACACCCCTGTTCATTTCCAAACATTTAAGTTCATCCTAATTGAACATTCTGCTCATACTAAGCAAGAGCATCTACATTTCTTCCACAAGGCAGGAGGGAGAGTCAAAGAAGGTAGAGAGGCAAAAGAAAGAGGAAACAAAAAAAAATGACAGCTAGGAAGCAGCAAAAGGAAAAATAACCTTAAATCAAAGTAGAATAAAGAATCAGACAATACCACCAATGTCAAGTGTCTAACATGCCTCCCCTATCCCCCCCTTATCTGCATTCACCTTGGTATATCACCTTTGTTACATTAAAGGAAGCATAATACAATGATTCTATTAGTTACAGTCTCTAGTTTATGCTGATTGCATCCCTCCCCCAATGCCTCCCCATTTTTAACACCTTGCAAGGTTGACATTTGCTTGTTCTCCCTCGTAAAACAACATATTTGTACATTTTATCACAATTGTTGAATACTCTAGATTTCACCAAGTTACACAGTCCCAGTCTTTATCTTTCCTCCTTTCTTGTGGTGTCTCACATGCTCCCCATCTTTCTCTCTCAACCGTATTCATAGTTACCTTTGTTCAGTGTACTTACATTGTTGTGCTACCATCTCCCAAAATTGTGTTCCAAACCACACACTCCTGTCTTCTGTCACCCTGTAGTGCTCCCTTTAGTATTTCCTGTAGGACAGGTGTCTTGTTCACAAAGTCTCTCATTGTCTATTTGTCAGAAAATATTTTGAGCTCTCCCTCATATTTGAAGGACAGCTTTGCTGGATACAGGATTCTTGGTTGGTGGTTTTTCTCTTTCAGTATCTTAAATATATCACACCACTTCCTTCTTGCCTCCATGGTTTCTGCTGAGAGATCCGCACATAGTCTTATTAAGCCTCCTTTGTATGTAATGGATTGCTTTTCTCTTGCTGCTTTCAGGATTCTCTCTTTGTCTTTGACATTTGATAATCCGATTATTAAGTGTCTTGGTGTAGGCCTATTCATATCTCTTCTGTTTGGAGTATGCTGTGCTTCTTGGATCCATAATTTTATGTCTTTCATAAGAGATGGGAAATTTTCATTAATTATTTCCTCTATTATTGCTTCTGCCCCCTTTCCCTTCTCTTCTCCTTCTGGGACACCAATGATACGTACATTATTGTACTTTGTTTCATCCTTGAGTTCCCAGAGACGTTGCTCATATTTTTTCATTCTTTTCTCCATCTGCTCCTTTGCATGTAGGCTTTCAGGTGTTTTGTTCTCCAGTTCCTGGGTGTTTTCTTCTGCCTCTTGAGATCTGCTGTTGTATGTTTCCATTGTGTCTTTCATCTCTTGTGTTGTACCTTTCATTTCCATAGATTCTACTAGTAGGTTTTTTGAACTTTTGATTTCTGCCGTATACATGCCCAGTGCTTCCTTGACAGCCTCTATCTCTTTTGCGATATCTTCTCTAAACTTTTTGAATTGATTTAGCATTAGTTGTTTAAATTCCTGTATCTCAGTTGAAGTGTACGTTTGTTCCTTTGACTGGGCCATAACTTTGTTTTTCTTAGTGTAGGTTGTAATTTTCTGTTGTCTAGGCATGGTTTCCTTGGTTATCCAAATCAGGTTTTCCCAGACCAGAACAGGCTCAGGTCCCAGAGGGAAGAAATATTCAGTATCTGGTTTCCCTGAGGGTGTGTCTTAGAAAATTGCTCCACCCTTTGATGCCTCGGGTCACTGTGCTTTTCTGCCCAGCAGGTGACGCCTGTTAGCCTATAATTCTTGACTGGTGTGAGGAGGTGTGGCCGTGTTCCCCCAGGCTCTGGGGTCTGGTTCTGAATGGAAAGGGCCCCACCCCTTTCCTCCTAGAGAAGACAGACCCCTCAGGTGGAGGTCATTATCATTTCAATGGTCTTGCTCTCTGCTTGTGGTGTCTCCACGCTTCCCAGAGTCACAGCCCTGGAAACTGAAAATGACTGGGGCTTTCTCCACTGAGCCAAAAAAGAAACAGATAGTCCCCTTCAGACCCAGTCCAAGGCAACCCTCCGGCTCTCCCAGGTCAGTCGTCACCCAAAGCCTCTGTCTGTTTTTTTGGGGCTGCGTACCTGAAGTGAGCAGTTCACACTCGCTACTTAAAACCCCAGCTGGAGCTCAGCTGAGCTGTATTCGCTTGCTGGGAGAGAGCTTCTCTCTGGCACCACGCGGCTCCACAGCTCGGGCTATGGGGGAGGGGGTCTCCCAACCTGGTTGCGCAGGTTTTACTTACAGATTTTATGCTGTGTTCTCGGGCATTCCTCCCAATTCAGGTTGGTGTATGATGAATGGATGGTCTCGTTTGTCCCCCCACAGTTATTCTGGATTATTTACTAGTTGTTTCTGGTTTTTTGTAGTTGTTCCAGGGGGACTACTTAGCTTCCACTCCTCTCTATGCCGCCATCTTGCCCGATAAAATACGGTTTTTTTCACAGTTCAAATGAATTTTTTTTTGAATAATTGGTCTGCTCTTAGAGGCTGTAAAAGGTTTTTCTTTACCTTCAGTGTTAACATCCTAAAAGACAGATATTCTGAATCTTATCAGAATAATTTCTTCTGCTTATGTTACCTCTATGATATACTTGATCATTTAAAATAATCATGTTCTCACTTTTAAAAGAACTAAATTTGGTGTGTTTACAATTATGTTACCTCCTACATTTACATTGTTTTTCTGTTAACTATTTTTTTTCTTTATTAGAGAATTTGTGGGTTTAAAGAAGATTCCCATAAACCACCCTATTATTAACACCTTTCATTGGTATGGAACATTTGCTATAATTAATGATAGCACATTATTATAATTGTAGTATTGACTAAAGTCCATGGTTTTACTTATGTTTCACTGTCACTGTAGTGTAGTTCTACGTTTTTAAAGATTTTTATTCTGTTAACATATACACTAACATTTCCCCTTTTAATCATATTCAGATATATATTTCAGTGTTGTTAACTGTGCTCACAATGTTGTGCTACCATCACCATCATTCATTACTAAAACATTTCCATCACCCCAAATAGGACATCTGAACAATTTAAGCCTGAACTTCCCAATTCTGATCCCAATCCCATACCCTAGTAACCTATATACTAGATTCTGCCTCTGTGAGTTTGCTTATTCTAATTGCCTCAAATCAGTGCACTCGTACAATATTTGTCCTTTTGATTCTAGCTTATTTCACTCAACATGATGTCTTCAAGTTTCATCCATGTTATTGCATGTATTAGAAGGTAATTTCTTTTTATGGCTGAATAATATTCCATTATACATATATACCACAAATTATTTATCACTCATCACTTGATAGACACCTAGATTGCTTCCATCTTTTGGCAACTATGAATGATGCTGCTATGAACACTGGTGTGCAAACATCTGTAAGAGACCCTACTTTCAGTTCTTTCGGGCATGTACCTAGTAGTAGGATTGCAGGGACATATGGTAGGTCTATAATTAGCTTTCTGAGGAACTGCCAAAGTGACTTCCACTGCGGCTCCAACATTTTATACTGCCACCAACAAAGAATGAGTGCTTGTATTTCTCTGAATTCTCTCCAACTCTTATTTTGTTTTTTGTTTTTGTTTTTGTTTTTTATTTCCTAAAAGCAGCCATTCGAACATGTGCGAAGTAGCATCCCATTGTGGTTTTGATATGCATTTCCCTGATGGCTTATGTTGAGCATCATTTTATGTGCTTTCTGTCCATTTGTATGTCTTCTTTGGAGAGATAGCAATTCAAGTCTTTAGCCCATTTGTTAATTGGGCTGTTGGTTTATTTGCTGTTAAGTTGGAAGATTTATCCCAATATTAAACCATTATCGAATATGTGGTTTCCAAATATTTTCTCCCATTGTGTAGGCTGAAACTTTACATTCATGATAAAGTCGATTCAGGCACAAAAGATTTTCATTTTGATGAGGTCCCATTTTGATGAGGTCCCATTCATCTATTTTTTTTTTCTTTTATTGCCTGTGCTTTGCATGTAAAGTCTAAGAAACCATTGGCAAACACAAGGTCTTAGGGATACATCTCTAGATTTTCCTCCAAAAATTTGATAGTTCCAGCTTTTATATTTAGTCCTTTGATGAATTTTGAGTTGATTTTTGTATATGATGTAGGTGTATATGTGTGTAGGGGGGTCCTCCTTTACTTATTTTTTTGCAAATCGAGATCCAGTTTTCTGAGAACCGTTTGTTGTTGAAGAGTCTATTTTTTCCCAATTGAGTGGTCTTAACCCCCTATTAAATAAACAGTCATAAATGTAAGTACTGATTTTTGAGCTCCAAATTTGATTCCGTTGGTCTATATGTCAGCCCTTGTGCCAGTACCATGCTGTTACAATTACTGAGGCTTTGTAGTAAGTTTTAAGATTGGGAAGTATGCGGCCTCCAATTTTACCCTTCTTTTTCAGGATGGCTTTAGCTATTTGGGGCCTCTTTCCTGTCCAAATAAATTGTATGACTGGCTTTTCAATTTTCACAAAGAAAGTTGTTGGGAATTTGAATGGGATTGCATTGAATCTATACATTATTTTGGGTAGGCTTGACATCTTAATTATATTTAGTCTTCTAATTCATGAACACAGAATGTTCTTCTGTTTATTTAGGTCTTATTTGATTACCTCTAGCAATGTTTTATATTTGTCGGTATACAAGTCCTTTACATCGTTGGTTAGATTATTCCTAGATGTTTGATAGTTTTAGTTTTTATTATGACTGGAATTTTTTTTCCTGATTTTATCTTCATTGCTTGTTATAGAAACACTACTGATTTGTGGGTTTTGATCTTGTTCTCTGCAGTTTGTAGAATTTATTTATTAGCTCTGGGAGTTTTGTTGTGGACTTTTCTGGATTGTCTGTATATAGAATCATATCATCTGCAAATAGGGAAAGTTTTACTTCCTCCTTTCCAATCTGAATATCTTTTATTGCTTCTTCATGCCTAATGGCTCTGGCAAGAACTTGCAGTAAAATGTTGAATAACACCGTTGACAGTGGGTATCCTTGTCTTGTTTCTGATATTGAAGAGAAAGCTTTCAGTCTTTTACCATTACGTAGGATGTTAGCTGTGGGCTCTTCATATATGCCTTTATCATGTTGAGAAACTGTCCTTCTACTCCTAGTGTTCTAAGTGTTTTCATCAAGAAGGGCTGCTGGGTTTTGTAAAATGCCTTTCTGCATCAATTGAGATGATCATGTGTTTTTTTCCTTCATTGTGTTAATGTGGTATATTACAGTAATTGATATCCCTATGTTGATCCAACCTTGCATAATAGGAATAAATCCCATTTGGTCATGGTGTATAATTCTTTTATTATGTTGTTGTATTTGGTTTGCTAGTATTTTATTGAGCATGTTTACATGTGTATTCAGAAGAGATACTGATCTGTAGTTTTCTTTTATTCTAGTATCTTTTTCTCACTTTGGTATGAGGGTGAGGTTGGCCTCAGAATGAATTAGGGAATGTTCCTTCCTCATAAATTTTTGAAAGAGTTTGAGCAGAATTGGAGTCAAGTCTTCTTGGCCCATAGCAATCCAAATCACTAATCAAAATCCATGATTAGTGATCATCCATGCCCAGCTCTGTTCTTGGAGAACAGGATTTTTATTCTCTTTTTATCACCAATGAGCTAGCCAGGGGCTGGATTCCTGGGTGACCTGCCACAGGGAGAGACCAATTTACTGTTCTTTACCACAATTTATCAGTCTCTTCCTCCTATTCTTCTCTGGATGCTATACAGTGTTCTTCTGGTCTCTTCAGTTTCAAAATAGCTGTTTCAGCCAGTTCCTGTGCATTTAATAGTTGTTTGGTGGAACAACTGTGTCCGGGATCTCCCTACTGACATTTTCCCACAATCCTCAACCTTACATTTAATTTGAAAATATTTTATCATCACTTTGGGTAAACAGAGAGCCAAGTACATTTGACCAAGTTTGGTTAAATAGCCAAGTACATTTGACCAAGTTCTAACATGCCAACAAATTTTGACATTCAGCCTTCCCCTAATTAAATCCTAAATGTCTTCTTGATCTGCAACTGCTTTGGGACTTTCCAGAGGGCCCTGGGAAAAGCACAAGGATTTGCTTGTAAAAAGAGAGGCATAGAAATAATTAGGCTTATTTGATATGCTGTAAGCTGCATGGGAATCATCTTCAAATTAAAAGCGATGTTTAACCTTCCATTGGTTAACTTTGTATGAATAAAATGTCAATATAAATATTTCAGAAATTATATATTGTTCGTAGATATTTGCCAATATCCTCACTCTCCATGATTGTGTTAGCTTGCTAAAGTTGCTGAAATGCAATATACCAGAAATGAACTGACTTTTAACAATGGGATTTATTTATTAGCTTACAAGTTCACAGTTCTGAGGCTGTGAAAATGTTCAAATCAAGGCATCAACAGGATGATACCTGCTTTCTGAAAAAAAGGCTGCTGGCAATTTGGGACTCCTCTGTCATATGGCAAGGGATATGATGGCATCTTCTGGTCCTTGTCTCCCAGGTTTCATTGCTTTAGCTTCTGGCTATTCTGTCTGTGGCTTTCTTTCTGAGCTTCTTTCTCTTCTTTAGCTTCTGTCTCTTAGTTTCTGAGTCCTTCTCTCTCAGGTTCTTATAAAGGACTCCATTAAGAGGATTAAGACCCACTTCCCTGGTGCACGCCTCAATTGAAATAACCTAATCAAAATGTTCCACCCACAATAGGTCTACACCCACAGGAATGGAAAAGCTTTAAGAACATGATCTTTTCTTGGATACATACAGCTTCAAACTATCACCAGATTTCCTAAAACTAGTTTGCATGAAACTAAACAATCATAGTACAGTGTTATTGATCACAATTTGTTATTCTTATAAAACATTACATGCCTGTGTTCTGGTTTGCCAATGCTGCCATTTTGCAAAGCACCAGAAATGGATTGGCTTTTATAAAGGGGGTTTATTTGGTTACAAAGTTATAATCTTAAGGCCATAAAGTGTCCAAGGTAAGATATCAACAATAGGGTACCTTCACTGGAGAAAGGCCATTGGCATCCGGAAAACGTCTGTTAGCTGGGAAGGCACATGGCTGGCATCTGCTTGCTCCCAGATAACATTTCAAAATGGCGTTCTCCAAAATGTCAGCGTCAGCTTTCAATGGCCATCTTCAAAATGTTTCTCTAAGCTGCAGCTAGCATCTGGGCATGTGTGGCTCTTTTTAAAATATTTCAGTAATTAAATCAAGACCCACCCTGAATGGGCAGGGTCCATCTCCATGGAAATTATCCAATCAAACATTTCACTCACAGTTGATTGAGTCACATCTCCATGGAAACAATCAAAGGATTCCAAACTAATTAGCACTCATATGTCTGCCCTCACACAAGATTGCATCAAAGAACATGGCATTTTGGGGGACATAATACATCCCAACGAGCACACCTTGGAAACAGCCAAATTTCCTCTGTAGTTACATGGTTTTTATAATGTTCTCATTAGATCTCTCACTGTTATAAAACAGTAATAAGTTAGACATTGAATTTTTTTTTATTAAATTCAGTTTTATTGAAATACATTCACACACCATATAATCATCCATGGTATACAATCCACTGTCCACAGTATGATAACATAGTTATGCGTTCATCACCACAATCTATCTCTGAACATTTTCCTTACATCAGAAAGAACCAGAACAAGAATAAAAAATAACAGTGAAAAAAGAACACCCAAATCATCCCCCCATCCCACCCAACTGTCCTTTAGTTTTTATCCCCATTTTTCTACTCATCCATACACTAGATCCACAAGGTCTTCACAATAACACTGTCACCCCTTGTAATCTACATTATTATATAATTGTCTTCAGGAGACCAGACTGCTGGGTTGCAGTTTGGTAGTTTCAGGTATTTACTTCTAGCTATTCCAATACATGAAAACCTAAGACGTGTTATCTATATAGTGCATAAGAATGTCCACCAGAGTGACATTTCAAAATGGCGTTCTCCAAAATGTCAGTGTCAGCTTTCAATGCCCATCTTCAAAATGTTTCTCTAAGCTGCAGCTAGCATCTGGGCATGTGTGGCTCTTTTTGAAATACTTCAGTAATTAAATCAAGACCCACCCTGAATAGGCGGGGTCCATCTCCATGGAAATTATCCAATCAAACATTTCACTCACAGTGACCTCTCGACTCCATTTGAAATCTCTCAACCACTGAAACTATTTTGTCTCATTTTGCATCCCCCTTTTGGTCAAGAAGATACTCTCAGTCCCACGATGCCGGGTCCACATTCATCCCTGGGAGTCATATACTGCATTGCCAGGGAGATTTACAACCCTGGGAGTCGGGTCCCACGTAGGGGAGAGGGCAGCGAGTTCACCTGTCAAGATGGCTCAGTTAGAGAGAGAGAGGGCCACATCTGAGCAACAAAGAGGTACTCGGGGAGACTCTTAGGCACAATTATATGCAAGTTTAGCCTCTCCTTTGCAGTAACAAACTTCATAAGGGCAAGTCCCATGATCGAGGGCTCAGCACATCAAACCGCCAGTCCCAATGTTTGTGACAACATCACCACCAGTCCAGGTGAGGATGTCCAACACATCCGCACCTTCCCCCAGATCCTCGGGGCTGGGGAGGGGGAGGCTGTAAATGTATTTTTTATTATCTGCCCAAATTACTCTGGGATGTGTCACTATTTCACTCCAGACTATACTTAACCTACCGTATCTCACTTCCTATTCAAAGTTCCATGGAATTGTGGTGTTTGAACAAACCGACTGTAGAGTTGTACTGTTTAGAAAATTTAGATCCTGTACCAAATAGATATCTATTCCCTTGGTTTCATATGGAAGTTGAAGTTTTACAACACAATCAGTTTCAACCTTTACCCTTTGGCCTGGCTTGCCCTGGTCTTAACCAGACCTGCTTCATTCATATCACTAATTGAAGTCTGGGCTCTTTTTCAGCTTTTTTTTTTTTTTGACAGTGGTTGTATGCACTAATACTGACATTCAAATTTGCCAAGCTCTAGCTCTGAATTTCAGGTGTCTCAGAGATATGCATTGTTCCAGAGACCAATCAGGTTATACGCTAGGGGATCAGCATCTCAAAGTTTAGAGATAGGAATTACAATTCAGGGATAGAGTTAACTGCTATAAGAGCTTACAATCTAGGGACTATTACAGTTATTATATCCACGTTAGGCTATGTTCTAAGATTCAATTCTGAGTTTACACATTGTAGTTAGTCCATATTGGTGAGGCATTAAAGTGTTTCCCTTAATTTCTGGGGTACTTCACACAAATAATGTGTACAGGATCCATTCACCTCGTTGTGTGTCTCACAGCTTCACTCCTTCTTGTAGTTGCTCAGTGTTCCACTGTATGCGTACACCACAGTACACCATTCCATTCTTCAGTCAATGTACCTTTAGGTCATCTGCTCCCTTTGCAAATCATGATTACTGCCTCCATGAACACCAGTTTGCAAATGTTCATTCATGTCTCTGCTCTCAGATCTTCAAATGATATACCCCATAATGAGGTTGCAGGACCTTTTGGTCGCCACATACTTAACTTTTTGTGGAACAACCACACTGACCTTCAGAAAGGCTACACCATTCTACCTGCTCCTCAACAGGTAGATAGGTACATCCCTCTCACCATGTTTTCTCCAACACTTTTACTCCTATATATTTATTTTCCTACAATTTTATAGAGTTATATTCACATACCATACATTTATCCACAGTGTACAATTAGTTGTTCATGGTATCATCATAAAGTTGTACATTTATCACCACAATCAGCACATGAACATATTGATTACTAAAAGAAAAACTGTGTTTTTTTAGCAATAAGAAAAAAAATGATAAAAAGAAAAATAACATGTCATACAATACAATAGTAAGGACAGCAAATAACACCACTACCAAGAATCCCATATTGCTCCCCTATATCCCCCTCTCATATACATTTAGCATTGGCATATAGCCTTTGTTACATTTAATGGAGGTATATTACAATGTTACTGCTGACCTTAGACTCCAGTTTGCTTTGATTATGTTTTTTCAGGAACACCATCCCTTTTCCAACTCCCTATATGGTTGACATTCATTTGCTTTCCCACATGCAAAAACATTTTTATATTTGTATATTTAGTAACAGTCATTGGCCACTCCAGTTTTTGCCAAGTTATACAATCCCAGTCTTTATCATCTATCTTTACCTCTGGTGTCATACATTCTCCTATCCCACCTCTTTCAGCTTTACTCACAGACATCTTTGTTCAGTGTACTTACAATACTGTGCTACCATCACACAGTATTATGCTATCTATTTCTGGATCTATGTAATCAATCCTAAACATTCTGTAGTCCTTCAGCATCAAATGGCTGGTCTCTACCCTCTTTCTATCTCCTGGTCGCCTGTGTTGTCAGCTTTTAACTCCCAAAGTTTGTTCATTAATGTCTGTTCATATTAGTGAGACCATACAAAATCTGTCCTTTGGTTTCTGGCTAACTTCACTCAGCATAATGTCCTCAAGGTTCATCCACATTATTACATGATCCATGTCTTTGTTCTGTCTTACAGCTGCATAATATTCCATCATGTGTATATACCACAGTTTGTTTATCCACTCGTCCGTTGATGGATATTTGGGCTGTTTCCATCTCTTAGCAATTGTGAATAATGCTGCAATAAACATCGGTTTACAAATGTCTGTTTGTGTCTTAAGTTTCAGTTCCTCTGAGTATATACCTAGCAATGGAATACCTGGGTCATATGGCAAATCTATATTTAGCTTCCTGAGGAACCTCCACACTGTCTTCCAGAGTGGTTGTGTCATTCTACATTCCCACCAACAATGAATAAGTGTGCCTCTTTCTCCACATCCTCTCCAGCACTTGTCATTTTCTGTTTTTTGGATAATGGCCATTCTGGTAGGTGTGAGGTGATATCTCACTGTGGTTTTGATTTGCATTTCCTTAATAGCCAGTGAAGTTGAGCATTTTTTCATATGTTTTTGAGCCATTTGTATTTCCTCTTCAGAAAAATGTCTGTTCATGTCTTTTGCCCATTTTTTAACTGGATTGTTTGTCTTTCTGTTATTCAGATGCAGGATTCCTTTATATATTCAGGATATTAAACCCTTATCTGATATGTGGTTTCCATATATCATCTCCCATTGTGTAGGTTGCCCTTTTACTTTTCTGACAGTCTTTTATGTACAAAAGTGTTTAATTTTGAGGCGATCCCATTTGTCTATTTGTTCTTTGGTTGCTTGCGCCTTGGGTGTAAGGTCTAAGAAACCACCTCCTATCACAAGATCTTTAAGATACTGTCCTACATTTTCTTCTAAGAGTTTTATGGTCTTGGTACTAATGTTTAGGTCTTTGATCCACTTTGAGTTAATTTTGGTATAAGGTGTGAGATGGACATCCTCTTTCATTCTTTTGGAAATGGATATCCAGTTCTCCAAACACCATTTATTGAACAGGCTGCTCTTTCCCAGTTGCTTCAGCTTCACTGCCTTATCAAAGATCAGTTGTCCGTAGATGCGAGGGTCTACTTCTGAACACTCAGTTCGATTCCACTGATCAGTATATCTGTCCTTATGCCAGTACCATGCTGTTTTGAGCACTGTAGCTTTGTAATATGCTTCAAAGTCAGGTAGTATGAGACCTCCCACTTCATTCCTCTTTCTCAAGATATTTTTGGCTATTCAGGGCACCTTACCCTTCCAAATAAATTTAGTTATTGGTTTTTCTGTTTCTGTAAACTAAGTTGTTGGGATTTGAATTGGTATTGCATTGAATCTGTAAATCAGTTTAGGTAAAACTGCCATCTTAACTATATTTAGTCTTCCAATCCATGAACATGATATGTTCTTCAATTTTTTTAGGTCTTCTTCAATTTCTTTTAGCAGTTTCTTATAGTTTTCTATGTAAAGGTCTTTTGTGTCCTTGGTTAAGTTTATTCCTAAATACTTGATTCTTTTGGTTGCTATTGTAAATGGGATTTTTTTCTTGATTTCCTCCTCTTGTTGCCCATTACTTGTGTATAGGAACACTACAGATTTCTGCGTGTTGATCTTGTAGCCTGCAACTTTGCTGTATTCACTGACTAGTTCTAGTAGCTTTGCTGTAGATTTTTCTCGATTTCTTACATATAGAATCATGTCATCTGCAAATAGTGAAAGTTTTACTTCTTCCTCTCCAATTTGGATGCCTTTTATTTCTTTTTCTTCCCTAATTGCTCTAGCTAGAACTTCCAGCACAATGTTTAATAACAATGGTGATAATGGGCATCCCTGTCTTGTTCCTGATCGTAGAGGAAAAGCTTTCAGTCTCTCCCCACTGAGTGTGATGTTAGCTGTGGGTTTTCATATAATGTCTTTATCATATTGAAAAAGTTCCCTTCTATTCCTATCCTTTGAAGTGTTTTCATCAGGAAAGGATGTTGAATTTTGCCAAATGCCTTTTCTGCATCAATCGAGATGATCATGTGGTTCTTCTGCTTTGATTTATTGATGTGGTATATTACACTAATTGATTTTCTTGTGGTGAACCACCCTTGCATGCCTGGAATAAATCCCACCTGGTCGTGGTGTATAATTCTTTTAATCTGCTGCTGGATTCGATTTGCAAGTATTTTGTTGAGGATTTTTGCATCTATATTCATTAAAGAAATTGGTCTATAATTTTCTTTTTTTGTAGTACCTTTGTCTGGTTTTGGTATTAGGGTGATGTTGGCTTCATAGAAAGAGTTAGGTAGCTTTCCCTCTTCTTCAATTTTTTTGAAGAGTTTGAGCAGGATTGGTACTAATTCGTTCTTGAATGCTTGGTAGAATTCACATGTGAAACCATCTGGTCCTGGACTTTTCCCTTTTGGGAGCTTTTTGATGACTGACTCAATCTCTTTACTTGTGATTGGTTTGTTGAGGTCATCTATTTCTTCTTGAGTTAATGTTGGTTGTTTATGCTTTTCTAGGAAGTTGTGCATTTCATCTAAGTTGTCTAGTTTATTAGCAGATAGTTGCTCATAGTATCTTCTCATTATCTCCTTAATTTCTGCAGGGTCGGTAGTTATATTTCCTTTCCCATTTCTGATTGCATTTAGTTGCATCTGCTCTCTCTTTTTTTTGTTAGCCTAGCCAGCGGTCCATCGATTTTACTGATTTTCTCAAAGAACAAACTTCTGGTTTTGTTGATTCTCTCTATTGTTTTCCTGTTCTCAATTGCATTTATTTCTGCTCTAATTTTTGTTATTTCTTCCCTTCTGCTTGCTTTTGGGTTAGTTTGCTGTTCTTTCCATAATTCCTCTAGGTGAGCAGTTAACTGTTCAATTTTTGCTCTCTCTTCTAATATAGGCATTTAGGGCAATAAATTTCCCTCTCAGCTCCGCCTTTGCTGCATCACATAAGTTTTGATAAGTTGTGTTTTCATTGTCATTTGCCTCGAGGTATTTACTAATTTCTCTTGTAATTTCTTCCTTTACCCACTGGTTTTCTAAGAGGGTGTTGTTTAGCCTCCATATGTTTCTGAATTTTATGACCTTCTGCCTTTTATTTATTTCCAACTTCATTCCATTATGGTTTGAGAAAGTGTTTTGTATAATATCAATATTTTTAAATTTGTTGAGACTTGCTTTGTGACCCAACATGTGGTCTATCCTAGAGAATGTTCCATGAGCACTTGAGAAAAAAGTGTATGCTGCTGTTGTTGGATGTAGTGTTCTATAAATGTCTGTCAAGTCTAGTTCATTTATCATACAATTCAACATCTCTGTTTCTTTAGTGATCCTCTGTCTAGATGTTCTATCCATTGATGAGAGTGTTGTATTGAAGTCTCCAACTATTAGTGTAGAGGTATCTATTTCTCCTTTCAGTGATCGCAGTATTTGCCTCATGAATTTTGGAGCATTCTGGCTTGGTGCATAAATATTTATGATTGTTATGTTTTCTTGATGAATTGACCCTTTTATTAATATATACTGTCCTTCTTTGTCTCTTTTAATTGTTTCACTTTTGAAGTCTAACTTGTCTGATATTAATATAGCTACTCCAACTTTTTTCTGGTTGTTGTTTGCATGAAATATCTTTTTCCAACCTTTCACTTTCAGTCTGTGTTTGTCCTTGTGTCTAAAGTGAGTTTCCTGTAGACAGCATATAGATGGGTCCTGTATTTTAATCCATTCTGCCAGTCTGTGTCTTTTTATTGGGGAGTTTAATCCATTTACATTTAGTGTTATTACTGTAAGGGCAGTACTTTCTACTACCATTTTGTTTTTTGGAATTTATATGTCATATCTTATTTTTTCCTCTCCTTTTACCTTTCCTGATAATCTTCATTTCTGCACTCTTCTCCAACTCTCTCTCTCCTGTCTTTTCCTATCAGCCTGTAGCACTCCCTTTAGTATTTCTTGTAGTGCCGGTCTCTTATTCAAAAACTCTCCCAGTGTCTGTTTGTCTGAAAATGTTTTAATCTCTCCCTCATTTTTGGAGGAAAGTTTTACTGGATATAGAATTCTTGGTTGGCAGTTTTTCTCTTTCAGTATCTTAAATATATCATGTCACTGTCTTCTTGCCTCCATGGTTTCTGCAGAGAAATCTCTACATAGTCTTATCGACCTTCCCTTGTATGTGATGGATCGCTTTTCTCTTGCTGCTTTCAGAATCCTCTCTTTGTCTTTGACATTGGACAATCTGACCAGTAAGTGTCTTGGAGTACGTCTATTGGGATCTATTCTATTAGGGGTACGTTGTACTTCTTGAATCTCTAATTTTCTGTCTTTTATTAGATTTGGGAAATTTTCAGTGATTATGTCTTCTATTACTCTTTCTGCCCCTTTTCCCCTCTCTTCTCCTTCTGGGATACCCATAACACGTATATTTGTGCGTTTCATGTTGTCACTCAGCTCCCTAAGACCCTGCTCATATTTTTCCATTTTTTTCACCATCTGTTCTTTTGTGTGTATGAATTCGAATGACCTGTCTTCCAGTTCACTGATCCTTTCTTCTGCCTGTTCAAATCTACTGTTGTGTCCCTCCATTGTGTTTTTCATCTCCTCCATTGTGGCCTTCATTCCCATGAGTTCTGCCATTTGTTTTTTTAAGTTTATGAATTCTTCTTTATGGTCATCCAGTGTCTTCTTTATATCCTTCAGCTCTTTTGCTATATCTTCCTTCATTTCGTCGAATTTGTTTAGCATTAGTTGCCTCAACTCCTGTATCTCAGCTGAGCTATTAGTTTGTTCCTTTGCCTGGTCCATGTTTTCGTGTTTCCTGGTATGGCTTGTTATCTTAAGTTGTCTAGGCATCTGATTTTCTTGATTAGTTTATTTTGAAGCTTGTTGTCTATCTTTTACCTAGTGGTTTTCTTGTTGGTTGGCTTTGTTCTCTGGCCTCTGTTATTCAGTTCAACTTATTCTAGACCTCTCACTTAGGTTCTATTTAGTTGATCAGAATTTTTCCCCTCTTGTTTTTTCTGTTTCTTGCTCTGCCTCTATGTATCCTTTTTGTGAGTGGGTCTCCTCAGATATGGTCGACCCTCGTCAGATTTTCCCACTCTAGTGAGGCCCAGGTCGCACTGGGAGGGTATGGAGTTTTCCTGGGAATGAGACCCTCCTGTGAGGCCTTTAGAATTGGTGCTTTTCCTCTCCTGTACAGCAGGTGGCGCTTGCCAACCCGCAGCTCCCCCACCAGTGTAAGGAGGTATGTAGACTTTAGTTCTCCTGGTGACTCTGATCCTGTCGTGGGCGTGGCTGACTGAAGCCAGAATCTGAATTCCAGCCCTTGGGGTCTGAGTTCCCAAAAGGAGGACTGCCAGTTGAGGTGGAGCTCCCTCCACTCTCCCAATCCTCAGAACTCCAGTTGTCTCTCAGGGGCACTATTCCCTTCTCCCCTCTCCTCTTTGGGGCCTCTCCAGGTAGATTCCTTGGTCAGCCTGAGTTGCCAATTAAAGACTGGGGTGGAGACCTTCAGTAGTGAATACGGAACTCAAAGACACTGTGGGTACTCTGTCTCCCCCCAAGTCCAGCCTAGTCCCTGAACCTGGGCTTTCCGATAGAAAATAACCACATATATTACTTTTAGATTAAAAAAAAAAAATAGAAAAGAAAAACAAAAAAAGAAAAAAGAAAAAAAAAAGTCTCTTTTAAAAGTCTTTCCCCAGCCTGGAAGTTTTGTGAGTGTCAGAATAGAGCATTTAAAGATATGCTTTGGGCTACTGTCTGATAATTATTCTCCAACAGCTTCAGTTCCACCCCTGCCGGGGGATATTGAAATGCAAAAAGATAAGGGATCAGTGAGAAGCCAGAAGGGACAAAATGTAGGGGGAAAAAAATGGCTTTTTTGGAGTCTGGGAATGGGTGCCCGCTTTTATGTGCCCCCACTTCTCAGAGCCCAGCCCTTCTTTAGCACCCCAGCTCCCAAAATTAGTTAATTAATTTGTTAATTAATTCTGCAGTTGAGGCTGGGTTGAGCCTCCCTTCTTGCCCTCAGCAGATTGCTGGGGTTTTTTTTTTGTTTTTTTTTCCCCCTTTCAGGGAGCCAGCAGCAAGACAGTCTGTGAGGTCTGGGTGGGGAGGGGCGCCAGACCCCTCGTCTGGGGAACTTACAATGTTCGCTGCGATCTCTGCTTTTCCTCCAATTCCAAACTTGGGTCCGATGTGTGACTGGTTACTGGAGACCCTGAAAACACTGTTTCATATAGTTCTTGGGAAATTGCCAGCTGCTCTAGGGGAGAGAGGAAATTCTGCACCTCACCACTCTGCCATCTTGCCCCGCCCCCTCTGAAATCTCTAGGCATTGAATTTTTAAGTCTTTTGTCATTTACAGTTCTTTACTCTGATGTTTCCCTTGAAAGTACTTGCAATCAGCTAAGGCCACAGTGCTTCATCTTCAATAAAAAAAGGAACTGTCTCAAAGACACATGGAAAGGTACCTGACAGGTAACCTGGGGCAGACTTCTAATGGCATTGCTTATGTAACTTTGAGAGCATACCACTAGACTAAGTCAGAATTTCCAGATTTCTAGTGGAAAAGCTAATGGATTCATAAGACTGCTAATCCTCCCCCCCAAAAAAAATATAATAATAATTACATAGGATGGAATGACCCGATAAAGGATAGTAATGAATTTTGTTTGAAATACTGCTAATACTTTCATGTTCTATGTATATAAGCAACCTCTTTTTCCTTTCCCTAAAGCTATCTATAACTCAACAATTTAGACTACATTTGTAAGAAAAAATGAAATATTTATCATTTTCTCTCTGTCTGATCCCTCCATAATTCAGAAACTCTTAAAAATTCTTATTTTCATGGCAATATAATTATTTGAATAGGTTCAGTAAGAATCAGTCCACCTTGTTAACAGGACATAATTGAAAACATTGGCTATATAACCAAGGATTTTAAGGAGCTAATACACTTTTAAGGAACTAAGGTTGACTTTATAGAGCCAATGCTTTCAAGCCTTCTTGAAAAAGCCAGCAGTTCCCAGCCCTATAGGTCAGTAAATAAGGTCAATTCCTAGCAGGCCCAGGAATCATATCATTTTTGCAGGGACCTCAAGGAGAAGGGAATTCACCCAAATCTATGGGTACTGCAGGTGAAATCCAGTGGCAAGTTCTTGGCTTGGCTTCTTAGCCTGGAGAGGCTTTTAAAAGTCCAAACTGAGATTCCTTATAAAAACTTCCAACAAAGCAAACCTAAAAATGCCTACTTAGTAAATTACCATTCTTGCTGTACCTATATAAATAACCAAGCCAAATCTAATAAGGCCAGCCTTATTATATAATCAAGAATAATCTTCCTTTGGGATTATCTTTGATCAAAAGGAGGGTGACTATAGAGAGAAATCTTGTGTTTCAATAAAAACTGTAACCAAGAACTTAGGCTTTAAGGGATGATTATGATTACTGTATCATTATATAGATACTCCTTTTCACTTTCTGGTATATTCAAATAGACAGAGGGAAATACCTGAAATCTCTAAATTACAATCCAGTTGCCTTAATTTCTGAAAATGATGGTACAGTCATTATCTTCTGCCTTGTGATTATAAAAAACCTTGTGACTAACCTTCACCTTTACCCATTTTATCTGTTTTTTAAACTTTAGAGTCTTATGATCATTAAAGACAGCCCCTAAGGTTTACAAATGAAGGGTCTTGGGTCAGCCCAGAATCAACCCACAAGAAATCCAAAGTTATCTTGATAACTGGAGCTGGATCTATCCAAAATGGGCCTGCCTGACATGCACAGTAGTTTGACTTTAACCTATAAGTCACCTATACCTCATTATAATGATAAAAATCATTCCCATCATCATATTAAGGCCACCATTTTCTTAAGTTCTGTGACTAAGCATGTAATCAATCTGCACATGCACAATAATTAGCCCACCTCTAATTATGTCACCTGGAGCCACTGTACTCATTATCCTAAAATCTGCCCATCTTTTAATACTATAAGACTATTAAAATTACTGCAGTTCAGGGAGACAGATTTTTGGGCCAATAGGCCATCTGCTCTCCTGCTTCATGTAATAAAATCTTTCTCTCTTTGAAACCCCAGTGTTTCTGGAATTGGTCATTTGAGCACAATAGGTAAAGAATCCACTACCTTTTTCCAGTAACAAAACTAGCACACTCTGGTAGGTTATAACATTTAGCTCCTGTTCATTGCTTTTAAGTTATTTTTGCCCCCTTTGTAAAATACAGCTAATTACCTATGTGTAAATTGGTCTGTATCCTGTCACCCTGCACACATTGTCAACCCTTAGTAATTTTTTGATTCTTGCTGTTTTCTTTAATATCTGGCTACAACTCTCCAAACTAATGTTTCCAATTTCCCTCCCACTTTCCTGACTCAATGTCATGGAAAACTAAAGCCTGCTGCCCAAATCCTTATTGAGACTCTACGTTGCATCAGCAAGAACATATACATCTTACCTTCAACAAATTAAATGAACAGTGCTACGTAACAGAAAGATTTTCACCCACCAACCCCTTAGACGTTAATACAGCCTTTTATATTAATATTTCTCTTTTCTTTTTAGACATCCATCTTTCAAAATGCCTACCTCTAAACCAACTGATCTTTACCACAATGTCTCAGGAGATGATTCAACTGATTTTACAGAAACAACACAAATCTTCCAGAGACTATTTCTTAGACCCTAATTCACCCCATTCCAATGTATGATACCTCTGCGTTGTTCAGTGACAAATAAGTATCATTTGTCTTGAACAAAAGGAAGAAGAGACCAAGATGGTCTTAACTTCCCTTTAGCTTGACCAAACATTAGACAGACTTCTCCCTGACACCACGCCCCTGATCTCCATCTCACAGAGGCCATTTACTATCCAGGCTCCTGAGAGACTCCTGTCTAAGTAGATCTTTATCTCCTGCTCCCTCCTTTCCTTAGAGGAGTCCAGGTGGCCTAATTACTACAAAGGAATGACAAAACATCCAGCAACAATTGGCCCTAATTTCAATGTCAGTAAATCACTCACCAATCCCAGTGATCAACTCCTCCTACCATCCTCCAATTCACCAACAGCCCTTAAAAAGCTTGCTGTCCTTTGTTTCAATGGAGTTGAGTTCTACTCTCTCTTCCTTACCAAGGTAGCTATGAAAAAGTCATCCTTGCCTGTTTCACATTGCCTGGTGCAATTTTTTAATGCAATTTTATTGAGATATATTCACATACCATACAGTCCTCCAAAGTGTACAATCAGCTGTTTACAGTGTCATCACATAGTTGTGCATTCATCACTACAATCAATTTTTTGAACTTTTCATTACTCCAAAAAATAATAAGAATAAAAATAAAAATAAAAATAAAAATAAAAATAAAAGTAAAAAAAGTAAAAAAGAACACCCAAAGCATTTCATACTCCTTTTTCCCAACCTATTATTCATTTAATTTTCATCCCCCTTTTGTGCATACACTGGATAAAGGGAGTATGAGCCACAAGTTTTCCAAAATCACACATTCATGCCGTGTAAGCCATACAAACGATCATCTTAAAGAATCAAGGATATTGGATTGCAGTTCAAAAGTTTCAGATATTTCCTTCTAGCTATTCTAGTACAATAAAAAGTAAAAAGGGATATCTATATAGTGCATACAAATAACCTCCAGAATGACTTCTCAATTCCATTTGAAATCTCCCAGCCACTGAAACTTTATTTTGTTTAGTTTCTCTTCCACCTTATAGTTGGAAAGGCTTTCTCAATCACTCGATGCCAGGTCCAGGCTCATCCCTGGGAGTCATGTCCCACGTTGCCAGGGAGATTTATACCTCTGGGAGTCATGTCCCATGTAGAGGGGAGGGCAGTGAGTCTACCTGCCAAGTGACCTTAGAGAGAGGCAGGGCACATATGAACAAAAGAGCTTCCCTGGGGGTGACTCTTAGGCACCATTATAAGTACGCTTAGCCTCTCCATTACAATAATGAGTTTCATAAGACAAGCCCCAAGATCAAGAACTTGGTCTACTAAAATGTGATTCCCCAATGCTTGCAAAAATCAGTAATTCCCCAGCGGGGGAGATTAACATTTCCACATTTTTCCCCAGGCCCTCAAGGGGACTTTGCAAATACTTTTTATTCTCTGCCCAAATTACTCTTGGATGTATTGGGGTTTCATGCTACTCTGTACAAACCAACCAGATCGTGCCCCCTATTCAAGATTCCATTTAATTATGGTGTTTGAATAAACTGACCATACAACTAAAATTATACAGCGTGCTACAGAAAGTATAGATTAATCACATAATTATGCATTCACCACCACAATCTTCATGAGGATATTTCCATCTTGTCCCAAAAGAGAGAGAAAAAGGGGAAAAATGTATAAAAATACAAAAGATAGAAGAAAAATAAAAAACAATGAAAAGGTCAGACAACATCATCACCACCAAAAATCCCATATCACTCCCTTATATTCCCCTCTCATAGACATTTAGCTTTTGTATATTGCCTTTGTTATAATTAATGGAAGCACATTTCAATGTTACCGTTAACTATAGACTCTAGTTTGCATTGATTGTATTTTTCCCCTGTACCATCCAATTTTCAACACCTTGCCATGCTGACATTAATTTCCTCTCCCTCATTTAAAAACATTCTTATCTTTGTACATTTATTCACTATATTTGACCACTATAGGTTTCATTAAGTTATGCAATCCCAGTCTTCATCTTCTAACTTTCCTTCTGGTGTCATACATGCCCCTAGCCTTCCTATTTCAACTGTACTCACACACATCTTTGTTCAGAGTACTTACAATATTGTGCCACCATCACAGAGTATTGTACTATCCATCTCTGGATCTATACAAATAATCCTGTTGAACCTTCTGTACTCCTTCAGCATCAAATGCCCAATCTCTAACCTCTTTCTATCTCCTGATAACCTGTGTTAGCAACTCTAAAATTGCACACATCATTGTTAGTCCATGTTAGTGAGACTATACAGTATCCTTTTGTTTCGGGGTAATTTCACTCAACGTAATGCCTACTGTCCATCATTTTGTCTTTTGTATTTTATATGTCACATCTTACTTTATTTTTATTTTTCCCTCACTCTCTCTTTTTACCCTTACTGATAGTCTTCATTTCTACACTCTTCTTCAAACTTTCTCTGCTGTCTTTTCCCATCTGCCTATAGAGCTTCCTTTAGTATTTCTCATAGAGCAGGTTTCTTATTCACAAACTATCTCAGTGTCTGAAAATATTTTAAACTCTCTCTCGATTTTGAAAGACAGTTTTGCTGGATATAGAATTCTTGGTTGGCAGTTTTTCTTTTTCATATCTTAAATATATCATACCATTGCCTTCTCACCTCCATAGTTTCTACTGAGAAACCTGCTCATGGTCTTACTGAGATTCCTTTGTATGTGATGGGTCACTTTTCTTCCTGCTTTCAGAATTCTCTGTCTTTGACATTTGATAATCTGATTATTAAGTATTTTGGAGTCAGTCTACTCAGATCTATTCTGCTTGGGGTATGCTGTACTTCTTGGATCTGTACTTTTATGTCTTTCATATCAGATGAGAAATTTTCAGTGATTATTTCCTCCATTATTCTTTATGCCCCTTTTCCCTACTCTTCTCCTTCTGGAAAACCCATGATACATCTATTCATGTGCTTCACGTTGTCATTCAGTTCATATAAACTGAATATGACAGCAGTTTATATTTTTCCATTCTTTTCCCTATCGGTTCCTTTGTGTGTAATATTTCAGATGTCCTGTACTCAAGTTCATGAATACTTTCTTCTACCTCTTCAAATCTGCTATTGTATGTCTCCATTGTGTTTTTCATCTCTTCTATTGTGCCTTTCATTCCAATACATTCTGCTAATTGTTTTTTTAAACTTTCGAGTTCTTCCTTACGTTTGCCCAATGAGTTCATCAAATCCTACACCTCTTGCCATATCTTCCCTCAACTCATTGATTTGATTTTTGAAATGACTTTAGATATTTGCTTGATTATTAATTAGTTATTTCAATTCCTGTATCTCAGTTGAAGTGTAAGTTTGTTCCTTTGAGCCATATCTTCATTTTTCCCAGAATGATTTGTAATTTGTTGTTGTCTAGGTATCTAGTTGCCTTGATTACCCCAATCAGATTTTCCCAGAGCAGTTGTGCCCAGGTCTCAGGAGAAGGCCTATTCAGTGTCAGGTTTCCCTGAGGGTCTGAGAAGATTGTCAGACTTTCCTGTGAGGCCTCTAAACTGTGCTTTTCCTATCCTGCCCAGCAGGTGGTGCTTCTCAGCCTGCAGCTCCCCACCAGCATAAAGAGGTGTGGTGTATTTAATTCTCAGTGGGCCCTGTACTGGCTAGGGACTGAGAGTGTCAGAAGCCAAGTTAAGCTGTTTGTTTTTTAATCCCCCCGGGTCCTGGGGTCTGAGTTCTCTGGGGGATGAAGGCCACTTGAGCTGAGCCCTGCCATACCTTTTCTTAGGGAAGACAAGCCCTTTAGGGAATTGTCTTCTATACTTGAGAGTTTCCTTTTACTTTCTGACTACCTTAACTCTACCCTTGCCTGGGATACTGCTGACAATTGAAAATGCTGACACTTTCTCTAATGAGGCACTTAGAATGAGAGGAAAAAAAGGGAAAAAAGCAAAAAGTCTTCTTTTCAGAGCCAGTCCACAGTCCTCCAGTTCACCAGGCAAGAACTGGAATTAGTACCCAATTCTGTGTGCCCCTTTTCTTGGGACACAGCCCTTTTCTAGTATTCTGATCTCAGCAGTCTCCAAAAGCCTCCATTTTTATTTTTTTTTATTTTTTCCATCAGCCCTGCCTCCTCTCTGCCAGGATAAACCTCTGGGTTCCTTTCCTGCTTGCTCCAGGTTTATCTCTGCTCAGAGCTTGTACTCAGTAGTCCAGACTTGTTAATTAAAACTGCAATTGGAGCTTGGTTGAACTACATTCCCTTGCTTCTGGCAGGGAGTTCTTCTTTTTCCCACAAAATGTTTTGCATCTCATTCTACTGTGCTTTGGGGGGAGGGGTGTCAGCTCCACAATTTGGAGAGCTTCACTTACAGTTGTATGCTGCAGTCTCCGCAGATTCACCCATTCCTAATTGGTGTATGATGTTGTCTTGTCACAGATGTCCCCCGTTCAGTTGTTCCAGACTATTTTCTAGTTGTTCCTGGCTATTTACTAATTGCTCTAGGGGACTAACCAAATTCCACACCTCACTATGCTACCATCTTGCCCTGCCTCCCATACTCATTTTTCAACTCGCCTGGTGCAATTTTTTCTTTGACACTTGCAATTTATAAAATATGCCTAACAAATACATAAAGAAATATTTTATGAATAGAGGCAATTTTTTTTCAAAAATTTGCATCACAGAATATGAAATTTACAAACGAAGTGTGCAAATTACCTGCTCCGGTTTTATTAGCTGCTTTTTGGGTTCCTCTTCTTTGGCTGTACATACACTTATAGATGCACATAGCAGACCTGCAGGCATAATTGTCAGCTTTTGCATCTAAAAGAGATACATCAAAAAGACCTTTATAATTGAAAATGTACTCATTTCTTAATATTTCCAGGGGGGTTCTAAGGAACACTATTAGTATCATTTAAATGTAATAAATACTCAAGCACTCAAAATTATTTTACAAATTTTTATATGGTCCCTAAAACTCTCTTCTCATACTGGATGGCGGTTTACTATTTTTACCTGTTTGTAAATTGCCTACTAATTCATATAAATACATCAATAAAATAATTACGAAGAGGAAGTGATTCCAAAATTTATGGAAAGAAGTGATATTGATCATGGTGTTCAGTCAGTCCACAAATATTAACTGAGTGCCTACTATGTGCCAGACCTGATATAAGTGCTTAGAATACATCAGTGAACAAAACACTGGAGCTTGCATTCAAGTAGAGAGGAGACAGGCAATAAACACAATAAATAAGTTATATGAAGTATTGCAAGTTGCAAACACTATTGAGAAAGAAAGCAGTGATCTGAAGTGCTGGGTGGGATGGGCTGAGGTTTGCATCACAAAATACAATTTCTATTTAGACTATTCACAGAAATGACTTTCATCCACTGTAAATACGTTGCTCCTAACTTTTCCATAACTTTTTCCCAATTTCTTTAATCTAAAGCCAAAAGTGACCTTTGTTATAGCTATAACTTTCCATTAGGTATGAAGGAAAATGACCGGCTCTAAGAACAAAGAGTTCCAGTGTTTATACAGGTGTCAAAATAATGACTAAAGCTTATCCATTCAATAAGACAAATGAAAAGCTTTCCAGGGAACAAATATTTTAAAAGCTCAATTCTCTATTTAGAAAAGGAAGCTTGCTGAAATTGACAAAGGACACCCAAAGGGAACAGGTCTCCATGTCTTACACACATGGAGAACTGTGTAAGACCTGGAAGAAACATTGCCCAAAGGATAGCAAATGTTCTCCTGATAATAGTGATAGTGCTTGTACTTTATTTCAGACCCTGTTCATGTTTTCTGAGCACAGTAAGAAAGGAAACAGGCACTAGGTAAGCAGTTTCCTGCCTAAACTAGGCAAGATGCCAATTTAATTTGAGACTCCAGAAATACAGCATAACTGAAGACAACACTAATGAGAGAAATTTTGTCCCATCCCCACCTGCAAACCTCCCTCTACTACATGCAACAACAATCATAGGATGATTTCTCCAGGCTTGCCTTCTCCAACGACACTACTTTTGATTTTTTATACCAAGTTGTTAACCACTAATGAAACAAAAAGATTTCCACCCCATAACTACATCAAGTATCAATTAAAAAGTGTATGAAAACTTATGCTGGACAAGATGGTTGAGTGTTGAGGTGTGGGTTTTAGTTACTCCTCTGGGGCAGTGGGTAGAAAGCCAGGAACTGCATGGACCAGACACCGTAGAGAAATTTGAGTATGGACATACTTCATACAAAACTCACGAACAGGTGGAACAGTTGAGATCAGCGAAATCTGTAACTTCTCCTAGCCAGGGTGCCCGCATCCCTCCTTCCCAGGCAAAATCCTGAGGGAGGAGTGGCTGTGGGTGCAAGGAACCAGGAAGGAGAGCTGCAGTTGCAGCACTGATTAACAAACTCAGATTGCTGAACAAAAACTCCAACCATAGATAAACTGAGAGCAGACAAGAGAGAATCTTGGAGCAGTCAGCCAAGCAGAGAGGAGAAGATAGGGCTAGCAAAAACAGCAAAAAAAAAATAATAATAATAACAAAAATAAATAAATAAATAAAAACAGAGACTTTTGGAGCTGGGGCGAACATAATATGGAGAAGAGCTGGGCTCAAACAGAATCAGGCACATATGCAAATCCAAATCCCTTCTCTGAAAAGCTGGTTTCTCTGCTTTTTGATTGTTCCTTATTCACCCTCAACTCCTTGTATTTTAGCATTTCAATAGCCCATCAGAACTGCAAGGACTGTAAATACTCCATACTGGGCCCTTCTGCTTCTTTTCTTTTTCTTTTTTATTTTTAAATAACTATTCCAAGAAGCCCATTACAGAAATCCTCAAAGACTGGCAATTTGAGCCCAGGGAAGAGCAGAGCCAAGACAGCTCTGAGAGACAAAGCAATAAGTCTAGTGGTGGAGAAAATTCTTTAAAGACCATAACATCCTAAGAAAAGGGGGATCTGCCCCAGCTCCAGGGGCAGCCCTCCTCTAGACACCAAGGGATGGAATTCAGAAACCAGCTTCAGTCAGCCACACTCCCAACAAGATGAGGGTCACCATGAGAACTAATGGCAGGCACCTCTTTACACTGGTGGGGGAGCTACGGGCTGGCAAGCACCAGCTCCTGGACAGCACAGGAAAAACACCAAGACTAGAGGCCTCAAAGGAGGGTCTCATTCTCATGGAAACTCCATACGATCCTCCTGAGACCTAGGCCTCTCTGGATAGGGAAAACCTGACTGGGGTTGACCATATCTGAGGAGACCCTCACACAGAAAGGCTACATAGAGTCAGGGCAAGAAACAGAAAAACAAGAGGTGAAAAATTCTGATTAACTAAATAGAACCTAAGTTAGAGGCCTAGAATAAGCTGAACTAAACACCAGAGGTTAGAGAACAAAGCCAACAAACAAGAAAACCCTAGGTGAAAGAGAAAAAAAGAGCTCCAGAATAAAATAGTCAAGAAAGCCAGATGCCTAGACAGACCAAGATAACAAGCCATTGTTACTGCAAAGGAGAGGCTAAACTTGCATATAATTGTGCCTAAGAGTCTCCACCTGAGTACTTCTTCGTTGGCAGGTGAACTCACTGCCCTCCCCCCAACGTGGGACCCAACTCCCAGGGGTGTAAATCTCCCTGGCAACGCAGGATATGACTCCCGGAGATGAATATGGACCCGGCATCATGGGATTGAGAATATCTTCTTGACCAAAACGGGGGTGCAAAATGAGACAAAATACTTTCAGTGGCTGAGAGATGTCAAGTGGAGTCGAGAGGTCACTCTGGTGGACAGTCTCATGCACTATATAGATAACACCTCTTAGGTTTTAATGTATTGGAATAGCTAGAAGTAAATACCTGAAACTACCAAACTCCAACCCAGTAGTCTGGGCTCCTGAAGATGACTGTATAATAATGTAGATTACAAGGGGTGACAGTGTGGTTGTGAAGGCCTTGTGGATCACACTCCCTTTGTCTAGTGTGTGGATGGATGGGTAGAAAAGTGGGGACAAAATCTAAATGACAAATAGGGCAGGATGGGGACATGGTTTGGGTGTTCTTTTTTCGCTTTTATTTTTTATTCTTAATCTGATTCTTTCTGATGTAAGGAAAATGTTCAGAAATAGATTGTGGTGATGAATGCATAACTATATGATCGTACTGTGAACAGTTGATTGTATACCATGGATGATTGTATGGTATGTGAATATATTTCAATAAAACTGAATTAAAAAAAAATAACGAGCCATACTAGGAAACACGAAACTATGGATCACCCAAGGGAACAAACTAATAGTTCAACCGAGATACAGGAGTTGAGACAACTAATGCTAAATCAGTTCAATGAACTGAAGGAAGAACTAACTAAAGATGTTCAAACAAATCTCCTAAATCAATTAAAAACTCAAGTCAATGAACTGAGAGAAGATACAGCAAAAAAGAAGAAAGATATAAGGAAGACACTGGATGACCATAAACAAGAATTCATAAGCATGAAAGAACAAATGCCAGAATTTGTGGAAATGAAGGGCATAATGGAGGAGATGAAAAAGACAATGGAGGGATGCAACAGGAGACTTGGACAGGCAGAAGAAAGGATCAGTGAATTGGAAGATGAGACATTTGAATTCATACACAAAAAAGAACAGATGGTGAAAAGAATGGAAAAATACAAGCAGGGTCTTAGGGAACTGAGTGACAACATGAAGCACACAAATAGAAATGACCAAATTGAAGAGACAGTCAAGAAAAAGACATCATTTTCATTAGCAACTAAAAAAATAAAGTACCTAGGAATAAACTTAACCAAAGATGTAAAAGACCTATACAAAGAAAACTAAATAAGTCTACTAAAAGAAAAAGGCAGGGACCTATAAAGATAGAAAAATATTTCATGTTCATGCATAGGAAGGCTAAATGTCATTAAGATGTCAATTCTACCTAAACTCATCTACAGATTCAATGCAATCCCTATCAAAATTCCAACAACCTTCTTCAAAGACTTGGAAAAACTAGTTATCAAATTTATCTGGAGGGGATGATGCCTTGAATTGACAAAAACATTCTAAAAAAGAAAAACAAAACAGGAGGACTTACACTCCCTGAATTTGAAGCTTATTATAAAGGCACAGTAGTCAAAACAGTATGGTACTGGCACAAAGATAGGCATATTGATCAGTGGAATCAAATTGAGAATTCAGAGATTAACCCCCAGATCTATGGTAGACTGATCTTTGATAAGGCCCCCAAACCCACTGAACTGGCACATAACAGTCTTTTCAACAAATGGTGCTTGGAGAGCTGGATACCCATATCCAGAAGAATAAAAGAGGATCCCTACCTTACACCCCACACAAAAATTAACTCAAAATGTATTAAAGATCTCAACATAAGAGACAGTACCATAACACTCCCAGAAGAAAATATAGGGAAACATCTTCAGGACCTTGTATTAGGAGGTCACTTCCTAGACCTTACACCCAAAGGACAAGCAACAACAACAAAAAAATAGATAAATGGGAACTCCTCAAACTTAAAAGCTTCTGTACCTCAAAGGAATTCATCAAAAAGGTGAAGAGGCAGCCAACTCAATGGGAAAAAGTCTTTCGAAAACATGTATCTGACAAAAGACTGATATCTTGCATATATAAAGAAATCCTACAACTCAATGACAATAGTACAGACAGCCCAATTATAAAATGGGCAAAAGATATGAAAAGACAGTTCTCTGAAGAGGAAATACAAATGGTCAAGAAACACAAGAAAAAATGTTCAGCTTCATTAGCTATTAGAGAGACGAAATTAAGACCACAATGAGACACCATCTCACACCAATTAGAATGGCTGCCATTAAACAGGTAACTACAGATGTTGGAGAAGATGTGGAGAAACTGGAACTCTTATCCATTATTGGTGGGACTATATAATGGTACGGCCACTCTGGAAGACAGTCTGGCAGTTCCTTAGAAAACTAGATATAGAGTTACCCTTCGATCCAGGAATTGCACTTCTCAGTAAATACCCAGAAGATCTGAAAGCACTGACACGAACAGATATTTGCATGCCAATGTTCATAGCCGCAATACTCATAATTGCTAAGAGATGGAAACAACCCAAATGTCCTTCAACAGATGAGTGGATGAATAAAATGTGGTATATTCACATGATGGAATACTACACAGCTGTAAGAAGGAACGATGTTGTGAAACATATGACAATATGAATGAACCTCGAAGATATAATGCTGAGCGAAATAAGCCAGGCACCAAAAGAGAAATACTATATGTTACCACTAATGTGAACACTGAAAAATGTAAAATAAATGGTTTATAATGTAGAATGTAGGGGACCTAGTGATAGATAGCAATTAGTGCAGGGGGAATGATAATCTAGCAAGAACAGATAAGTTATTGAGGGTAAATTTAATGTACTATGAATGCTTAGGAATGACTATGGTTTGTTAATTTCTGGTGGGTATGGTAGGAACAAGTTCACAGAAGTGTAGTTATCATACATTATCTGTTTTTCTTATTTCTTTCCTGGATTATAGTCTGTATAATTTTCTTGGGGTAGAATAAGAACATGTTGGAAGAAATGTAGTTATTCTAGGACACTAGCTTTTTCTTATTCCTTTGTTTTGGTTTTGTTTGAATTGGTTTTTTATTGTCTGTTTTTTTTTTTAATTTTTTGAGAAAGTTAACTTTAAAAAAAAAGAAACAATGAAAAAAACATATATGCAGAGCCCCCCTGAAGAGCTGGGGGAAAATGCAGAGGTGTTGGGCTTCCTCACCTGGATGGTTGCTGATGTTCTCACAAACATGGAGGACTGGCAAGCTGATGTGCCAAACCCTCTCTCATGGGACTTGCCTTTTAGTATTCTGTAACTACAAAGGAGAAGCTAGGCCTGCTTATAAGTATGCCTAAGAGTCTCCCCCTGAATCCCTCTTTGTTGCTCAGACATGGCCCTCTCTCTCTAACTAAGCCACCTCAGCATGTGATCTCACTGCCCTCCCCACTACATGGGACCTAACTCCCAGGGATGTAAATCTCCCTAGCAACGCAGTATACGACTCCCAGGGATGAATGTGGACCCAGCATTGTGGGATTGAGACCATCTTCTTGACCAAAAGGGGGATGTGAAATGAAACAAAATAAAGCTTCAGTGGCTGAGAGAGTTCAAATGGAGTTGCAAGGTCACTCTGGTGGACATTCTAACATATTATATAGATAACACTTTTTAGGTTTTAATGTATTGGAGTAGCTAGAAGTAAATACCTGAAACTGTCAAGCCCCAGACCAGTGGCCTCGATTCTTGAGGACGATGGTGTGACAGTGTGGCTTGCAGGGGGTGACAGTGTGATTTTGAAGACCTTGTGGGTCACACTCCCTTTGTCCAGTGTATGGATGGATGAGTGGAGAAATGGGGGCAAAAGACTGGAGGAAAGTAGGGCAGGAGGGGAGGGACAATATGGGTGTTCTTTTTTCACTATCATTTTTTTGTTCTTGTCACTTTTTCTCAAGCAAGGAAGGGTTAAAATGTTAGATTGGGGTGATCAATGAACAGCTACATGATGGTAATATGATCAATTGATTGTATATTCTGGACGATTGTATGGTGTGTGAATAAATCTTAAAAAAATAAAAATAAATAAAATTTAACATCTTAAAGAAAAACAAACAAAACTTATGGGATGCAGAAAAGGCAGTGCTGAGAGGAAAACTGATTGCCCTAAATGCCTATATTAAAGGAGAAGACAGAGAAAAAATTGTGTAATTAACTGCTCACATGGAGGAACCAGAGAAAGAACAGCAAACCAACACCAAAGTAAACAGAAGGAAAGAAATAACAAAGGTTATAGCAGGAATAAATGAAATTGAGAGCAGGAAAACAATAGGGAGAATCAACAAAACCAGAAGTTGGTTCTTTGAGAAAATCAATAAAATTGATGGACACTTAGCTAGGATAACAAAAAAAATAAAAAATAAAAAGAAAGGATGTAAATAACCACAATCAGAAATAGAAAAGGGGATATAACTACTGACCCCACAGAAATAAAAGAAATAATGAGAGGATACTATGAGCAACTATACGCTAAAAATTAGACAACATAGATGACATGGACAATTTCCTAGAAAAGCATGAACAAACAATGTTGACTCAAGAAGACACAGACGATATCAACAAACCAATCACAAGTAAAGAGACTGAATCTGTAATCAAAAAGCTCCCAAAGAAGAAAAGCCTAGGACCAGATGGCTTCACATTGAATTCTACCAAACATTCAAGAGAGAATTAGTACCAATCCTGCACAAACTCTTAAAAAAAATTGAAGAGGAAGGAAAGCTACCTACCTCATTCTTTGAAGCCAACATCACCCTAATACTAAAGTCAGACAAAGATACCACAAAAAAGAAAATTATAGACCAATCTGTTTAATGAATATAAATGTAAAAATCCTCAACAAAATACTTGCTAATTGAATCCAAAAGCACATTATAAGAATTATACACCACAATCAAGAGGGATTTATTGCAGGCCTGCAAGGCTGGTTCAACATAAATAAATCAATTAATGTAATACACCACAAAAATAAATCAAAATGGAAGAGCCCCATGATCATCTCGATTGATGTAGAAAAGGCATTTGACAAAATTCAACATCATTTCTTCATGAAAACACTTCAAAGGATAGGAATAGAGGGAAACTTTCTCAATTTGATAAAGGCAATATATGAAAAGCCCACAGCTAACATCATACTCAACAGGGAAAGACTGAAAGCTTTCCCTCTAAGATCAGGAACAAGACAGGGAGGTGCACTGTCACCACTGTTATTCAACATTTTGCTGAAAGTTCTAGCTAGAGCAATTAGGCAAGAAAAAGAAATAAAAAACATCAAAATTGGAGAAAAGTTTGCGGATGACATGATCCTCTATGTAGAAAATACAGAAAAAACTCACCACAGCTACTAGAGCTAATCAATGAATACAGCAAAGTGGCAGGCTACAAAATCAACTTGCAAAAATCAATAGTTTTCCTAAACACGATAATGAGCAACAGGAGGAGGAAATCAAGAAAAAAATTACATTCACAATAGCAACCAAATGAATCAAGTATTTAGGAGTAAACTTTACCAAGGCCACAAAAGTCCTATACAGAGACAACTATAAGACACTGCTAAAAGAAATCATACAGGACCTAAAGAAATGGAAGAACATACCATGCTCATGGACTGGAAGACTAAACATAGCTAAGATGTCAATTCCACCTAAACTGAGTTATACATTCAATGCAATACCAATTAAAATCCCACCAACTTCCTTTGCAGAAATAGAAAAACCAGTAACAAAATTTATTTGGAAGGGTAAGATGCTCTGAATAGCCAAAACTATCTTGAGTATGAGGAAGGAAGTGGGAGGTCTTTCATTACCCGGCTTTAAGCATACTACAAAGTAATAGTGGTCAAAACAGCATGATAGTGGCATAAAGATAGATATATTGACCAAAAGAATCAACTTGAGTGTTCAGAAATAGAGCCTCTCATCTACAGACATTTGGTCTTTGATAAGGCAGTCAAGCCAAAACAATTGGGACAGAGCAGCCTCTTCAATAAATGGTGTCTGGACAACTGGATATCCATATCCATAAGAATGAAAGAGTACACCTCTCTGACACCATATACAAAAATTAACTCAAAATGGTCTAAGGATCTAAACAGTGCTAAGATTATAAGACTTTTAGAAGAAAATGTAGGGAAATATCTTAAGAATCTAGTGATAGGAGGTCGCTTCCTAGACATTACACCCAAAGCAAGAGCAATCAAAGAAGAAATAGATAAATGGGATCCCCTTAAAATTAACACTTTTGTACATCAAAGGACTTTGTCAGAAAAGTGAAAAGGAAGCCCACACAATGGGAGACAATATTCAGAAACCACATATCAGATAAAGGTTTAATATCAAGAATATATATATAGAAATCCTACAATTCAACAAGAGAAAGACAAACAACCCAATTAAAAAATGGGCAAAAGACATGGATAGATACTTTTCTAAAGAAAAGTTACAAATGGATCAAAAACATGAAAAGATGTTCAATTTCACTGGCTGTGTTTTGGTTGTATTATGTCCCCCAAAATGCCAGATTCTTTGATGCAAACTTGGAGCAGATGTATTAGTGTTGATTAAGTTGGAACCCTTTGATTGAGTGTTTTCATGGAGATGTGACTCAATCAACTGTGGGCGAGACCTTTGGATAATTTCCATAGAGTTGTTACCCCACCCATTCAGGGTGGATCTTAATTAAATCACTGGAGTCCTATAAAAAGTTCACAGACAGAAGGAGGTGCTACAGCCAAGAGGGACACTTTGAAGAACATACAGGAGCTAAGAGAAGAGCTGGAACAAAACTGGGATCAGCAGATGCCAGCCACATGCCTTCCCACCTAATAGAGGTTTACCAGATGCCATTGGCCTTCCTCTGGTGAAGGTATATTTGTGTTGATGCCTTCATTTGGAAATTTGCATGGCCTTCAGACTGTAACTTTGTAACCAAATAAACTCCCTTTATAAAAGCCAAACCATTTCTGGTATTTTGCAAAACAGCAGCATTAGCAAACCAGAACAGATTTTGGTACTGGAAGTGGGGAGCTGGTGCTGCTGAGTTTGCAAATACCAAACATGTTGGAACAGCTTTGTAAATGGGTATGGGGAAGATTCTGGAAGAATTGCGAGGAGCCTGATAGAAAAGTCCTAGACTGCTTTGAAGAGACTGTTGGTAGCAATATGGACTCTAAAGATACTTCTGATGAGGCCTTTAGCAAAAATGACGAATGTGTTGTTGCAAACTGGAAGAAAGGTGATCCTTGTTTAAAGTGGCACAGAATTTGGCAAAATTGTGTCCTGGTGTTGGATAGAAGGCAGAATTTGAAAGTGACAAGCTGGGATACTTAGGTGAGGAGATCTCCAGACTATATGTGGAGGATGTAGCCTGGCTTCTCCTTGCAGATTATAGTAAAATGTGACAGGACAGAGATAAGCAGAGAAATGAACTCCTGGGTATGACAAAACCAGCAACTGATAATTTGGAAAATTCTGGGCTTCCAAAAAGTGAGCCCCCCAGATGCTACAACCCAACATGAGGATTTAACCAAACATGGAATCTGACCGCAATTTCACTACAAGCCAGGGTTGGAGACAGAGTTATCCAGAAAAGATTTGTGGGAATTCTTGTTCTCTGAGGGTTTTGAACCCTGTGTGCTTCATGCCACGCCAATGAAATTTTTGTGAGATCTATATAGACAAAGCCACTGCCATTCTGGACTGGAGGGTACAGAGAAGGAAGAAACTGAAGGAAGAATTCCTTCAAAGAGATTGAAGTCTGGAGTCAAGAAGTCTAGGGCAGGGAAAGCAGAGTGGCCAGTGTCTGTGGAAAGGGTGATTTGCCCTGGAGGCATAGGGAGGGCCTTCTGAAACGATGCTCAAGAAGAGTGCTGCCACCCCAGGTCTCAAAGGTGGAGCACATTCCCCAGGGATTGGGGAGAGCCTGGCCACCACTCCACTGTTCAGAGGGAAGAGCTTTTGCCCCAGCAGAGTCCAGGTGGCCCCCTGATGATTGAGGAGGGTGGGGCCAAGAAGAAAGTGGTCTCCCCAATGTGTGGATATGTTGGAGCACTCACCACAGCGTATGGAGAGAAAAAGGCTACTGCAAAGGCCCTTGGAAAGGGTTGGACTCCTGCTCTCTCAAGCCCCAAAGATACAACGTCTTTGGATAAGTGACTCTCAGACTTTGAAATCTGATGAAGTTTGCCCTGCAGGTTTTAGAAATTATTTTGGTCCTGTGAACCCTGTTTTCCTTTCAGTTTCTCCTTATGGCGATGGGAATGTTCATCCTATGACTGTCCCTCCTTTGTATATTGGGAGCAGATAACTTATTCTAAGTTTCACAGGTCCACAGCTAGAGGGTTATTTTGCTTTAGGACAGACCATGTCTGTAAAGGATTTTGATGGGATCTTGTACTTACCTATTGTTGCGGAATTGATTTAAGCTTTTTTGATATTGTGTGGGGATGAATGTATATTGTATATGGAAAGATCATGTAATTTTGGGGTCCAGGGCATGGAATGTGCTGGTTTTGATGTATTATGTCACCAAAAATGCCATATTCTTTGATGTAATCTTGTGGGGGCAGATGTATTAGTGTTAAGTTGGAATCCTTTGATTGTTTCCATGAGATGTGACTCAATCAACTGTGGGTGAGAAATGTTTGGATAATTTCCATGAAAGTATTACTCTACCCATTCAGACTGGGTCTTAATTGAATCACTGGAGTCCTGCAAACAAGTTCACAGACACAAAGAGGTGTTGCAGTCAAAAGAGACACTTTGAAGAGCTGAAGAATGCTCAGGAACTGAGAGAGGAACTGGAACAAAACCGGGGATCAGCAGATGCCAGCCATGTGCCTTCCCAGCTAACAGAGGTTTTCCGGACACCACTGGACTTCCTGTGGTGAAGGTATACTTGTGCTGATGCCTTCATTTGGACATTTTCATGGCCTTCAGACTGTAACTTTGTAACCAAAGAAACCCAGTTTATAAAAGCCAATCCATTTCTGGTATTTTACATAACAGCAGCATTAGCAAACTGGAACACTGGCTATCAGGGAAATGCAAATCAAAACCACAATGAGATATCATCTCACACCTACCAGAATGGCCATTATCCAAAAAACAGAAAATTACATGTTCTGGAGAGGATGTGGAGAAACAGGTACACTTATTCCTTCTTGGTGGGAATGCAGAATGGTGCAGCCACTCTGGAAGACCGTATAGCAGCTTCTCAGGAAGCTAAGTATAGAATTGCCATATGATCCAGAAATTCCATTACTAGGAATCTACCCAGAGGAACTGAAAGCAAACACATGAACAGACATTTGTAAACTGATGTTTATAGCAGCATTATTCATGAATGCCAAGAGATAGAAACAGCACAGATGTCCATCAATGGACAAGTGGATAAACAAACTGTGGTATATACACACAATGGAATATTACACAGCTGAAGGACAGAACAAAGACACGGAACATATAATACTGTCGATGAACCCTGAGGATGTTACGTTGAGCCAAGTTAGCCAGAAACAAAAGGACAAATACTGTATGGTCTCACTAATATGAACTAACATTAAGGAACAAACTTTGAGAGTTAAAACTGAGAACACAGGTTATCAGGAGATAGAAAGTTGTTAGAGATCAGTCACTTAATTCTGAAGGATTGCAGAAAATTCAACAGGATTGATTGTGTAGATCCAGAAATGGAGAGTGCAATGCTGTGTGATGATAGCCCAGTATTGTAGGTACACTGACAAAGGAAGTCTGTGAGTGGGGTTGAGGGAGGAGGGGTGGGGCAAGTGTGATACCAGAGGGAAGGATGGACAATAGAGACTGGGACTGTGTAGCTCAGTGAAACCTAGAGTGGTCAGTGATGGTGACTAAATACACAAATGTAAAAATGTTTTTACACAGGGGAGAACAGATGAATGGTAACCTTGCAGGATGTTGAAAAGGCGAGGGTATGTGAGGAAAGAATATAACCAATGTAAATGGAGTCTGGGGTTAACAATAATGTTGTAGGATGCTACCATTAAATGTGGCAGGGGAAACATACCAAAGCTGAATGTCTGGGTGTGAGGAGTGTAGGGGAAGGACACGGGATTCATGGTAGTGGTGTTGTTGACTTGACCTTATTGCTGTATTTTATTTTATTTTATTTTTACTTTTCCTTTTATCCTTTTAATTGTTCTTTTGTTTCAATTATTTGAGTAATGAACACGTGTAAGTGCTAATTGTGGAGATGAATGCACAACCATATGATGATACTGTAAACAATTGACTGTACACTGTGGATGACTGTATGGTATTGGAATGTATCCCTATAAAGTTGCAGGGAAAAAATTAGCAGAGGGACACAAGTGTTGGAGAGACCTTGGAGAGAGAGATATATGTATTCACTGTTGGTGGGGAAGTAGAATGGTGTAGCCTATCTGGAGGACAGTATGGTAGTCCCACAAGGAGCTAGGTATGTGGGGGTTTCAAGATCCTGCAACCTCAGTGTGGGGTATGTGCTTGGAAGATACGAGAACAGGGACACAAATGGACATTTACACACCAGTATACAAAGCAGCATTGTTCACTATTTGCAGTGGATGGAGGTTGCCTGGGAGTGCTTGACTGATGAATGGAATGGTGAACTGTGGTGTATGCACATAATGGAAAATTGAGCGGCTACAGGAAATGAAGCTATGAGACACACAACTAGGTGAATGGATCCTGAGTACAGCATTTTGAGTGAAGCACGACAGAAACAAGAGGACAAACACTATAATGCCTCACTAATATGGACTGACTATAATGTGTAAACTCAGAGAACTGAATCTTAGAGCAGGGCTTATCAGGGAAATACTGTAATGGTCTCTAAATTGTAAGTTCTTAGAGTAGTCACATCTATTCCTGAGTTGTAATGGTTGTCTCTAAATCCTGAGGTGCTGAGCTCCTTGTGTATAACCTGGTGGGTCTATGGAACTTTGGGTTATCTGTGCGAAACATGGGACTTGGAGCTAGAACTTGGTGGCTGTGAATGGCAGTATTACCCCATATGGCAACTGTTGAAAGAGTTGAAAAAGAATTCAGATTTTAATTAGCAATATGAAGAGGATCTGGTTAGGACTAAGACAAATCAGGCCCAAGAGTAAAGGATGATACTGAAAGGGTTTTAAAACTGCAATTTATGTGTGAGACCAAGGGAAGAGATGTTTATCTGGTGCAGGATATATATTTTCTGTAGCTCACTACATAATCTAACTTGTACAATCATTTTGTTTGAACACCACAGGTGCAGGGAGCGGCAAATGGGAAGTGGGATTTGGTGAGTTTGTACAGGCTGGGGTGAAATACCAACACATCCCAGAGTGATATGTGCAGAGAGTATAAGTGTATTTGCAGGGCCCCCCAAGGAGCTGGGAAGAAATGCAGAAGTGTTGGACTTCCCCACCTGGGTGATTGATGATTTTCCCACAAACACTGAGGACTGCAATTTTAGTGGGCTGAGCCCTCAATCTGGGGGCCTTCCCCTGTGAGGCTAGGTGCTGCAAGGTAGAGGCTAAGCCCACTTATAATTGTGGCTAGGAATCCCTCCCCCAAACACAGAGCCTCTTTGTTGCTCAGATGCAGCCCCCTCACTAAGCCCACTCAGCAAGTGAACTCACTACCCTTCTCCCTACATAGGATGTGACTCCCAGGGATGTGAATCCATGTGGCAACATGGGAAATGACTCCTGGAGATGAGCCTGGACCAGCACTGTGGGATTGAGAGGATATTCTTGACCAAAAGGGGGTAGAGAGATGAAGCAAAGTAGGGAAGTAGGGTTCCAGTGGCTGAGAGATTTCAAATGGAGTTGAGAGGTCACTCTGGAGGTTGTTCCAATGTGCTACACAGATATCACCTTTTAGTTTTTAGTGTGTTGGAATGGCTAGAGGTAAACACCTGAAGCTGTCAAACTGCAACCCAGTGACCTTGATTCTTGAAGACAACTGTATAACTATGTAGATTGCATAGTGTGCCTTTGTGACTGTGAAAACTTGTGGGTTGCACTCCCTTTATCCAGTATATGGACAAATGAGTGGAAAAATGGGGACAAAAATTAGATGAAGAGTAGAGTTGGGTGGAGGGGATGGAAAGACTTAGGTGTTCTTTTTTGCTTTTATTTTTATTTTAGAGTAAGGAAAAGATTCAAAAATTGATTCTGGTGATGAACACAGCAGTATGATGTACACTGTGCATGACTATAGGGTGTGTGAATACATCTCAATTAAAATATATTTAAAAAAGTAAATGAACAATGGGGGAGGGGAATGGGATGTTTCGGATATTCTTTTTTATTTTAATTTTCATTTTTTATTCTTTGGAGCAACAAAAATGTTCAAAGTTTGACTGTAGTGATGAAAGCACTATATGACGATACTGTGAACAACTGATTGTATACTTTGAATGATTATAAGTTATGTGATTATATCTCAATAAAATTGCATTCAAAAATTTGGACATAACAACAATGTCTTTAAAAGTATGATCTCAAATCCTAAAGGTTTCTCTTTTTTTTTTCTTGGAGTAATGAAAATGTTCCAAAATTGATTGTGATGATGAATACACAAATATGTGATGATACTGTGAGCCAATGATTGCATTCTTTGGATGAGTTATATGATGTGTGACTATATCTCAATAAAATTTTATTAAAAATGGTCAAAGCAATGAAAGAAAATACCGATAACTAAAGGATATCAGGAAAACAATGAATGAGCAATATGTGTAACTTATTAAAGAGACTGAAACCTTTAAAAAGAATCAAATGTAACTACTGGTGTTGAAGACCAAAATAACCGCATTGAAAAATTTCCAGGGAGATTTCAACTCCTAGCAGAAGAAAGAATCAGCAAACTAGAAGAAAAGACTGTTGAAATGAATCAGGACAAGAAACAGAAAGAGAAAAGAATAAAAAATGAAAATAGACTAAGAAACCTCTGGGAAAGCAACAAGGGTAGCTATGTATGCAGTATGGGATCCCAGAAGGAGAAGAAAGGGGAAGAAGGAAAACTCAAAGAAATAGTAACAGAAAACTTTCCAAACTTAGCAACAAATGTGAAGTACAACCAAGAAGCCCACAGAACACCAAACAGGATAAATATGAAGAGAAATACAAAATGTCATAAACTGATCACACTATTGAATGCAAAGCACAAGGAGAGAGTACTGAAAGCTGCAAGAGACAAGCAATGTGTAATGTACAAGGGAGTCCCAATTAGATTCAGTGCCAATTTCTAATCAAAAACCATGGAGGCAAGAAGGCAGTAGGGTGAAATAATTAAAATGCTGAAAGAAAATAACTACCAGCCAAGAATGTTATATTCAGTGAGACTCATTTAAAAATGAGGGAGAGATAAAGATATTCTCATATAAACATAAGCTGAGAGAGCTCATCACCATTACACCTGCCTACAAACAACTAGTAAAAGTAGCTCTGTAGACTGAAAGGAAACCACAATAGACAGTGGCTCAAAGCATGAAGAAATAAAGACAGGTGGTAGGGTAACCATTTGGGGGACTTATAAATGCCAATATTATTTTAGTATATTGTTTAGTAGGTAATTCCACTTCATAGCCCAGGTGCTAAAATGACAATGCATAAAAAGTAATGATAAATCTAGGGTTTCAGACATACACTGTCCAAAGATACAAGTGTTAACAAATAACAAAACGAAGGGTGTACAGAGAGAGGAATATAGGAAAAGTATATGTGCTTGCAATAGAAGTTAAGTTGGTATAAAATCAAGTATAATTGCTACATATTTAGGATGTCAAATTTTAATGCCATGGAAAACAAAAGAAAGAACATAAAAAATATACATCCTAATAGAAATGAGAAGGCACTCAATATGGTACAGCAAAAAAAGCAAATAAGTAGGAATTAACAGAAGTGAGAGACAAAAAAGGTATAAGACCTATGTTCTAGTTTGCTAATGCTGCCAGAATGCAAAACACCAGAAATGGATTGGCTTTTATAAAAGGGGGTTTATTTGGTTACAAAGTTACAGTCTTAAGGCCATAAAGTATCCATCAACAAAGGGTACTTTCACTGGAGGATGGCCAATGGCATCCGGAAAATCTCTGTTAGCAGGGAAAGCACCTGGCTGGCGTCTGCTCCAGAGTTCTGGTTTCAAAATGGCTTTCTCCCAGGACACTCCTCTCTAGGCTGCAGTTCCTCAAATATGTCACTCTTAGTTGCTCTTGGGTTGTTTTGTCCTCTATTAGCTTCTCTGGAGGAAGAGTCTGCTTTCAACAGCCATCTTCAAACTGCCTCTCATCTGCAGCTACTCTCTCAGCTTCTATGCATTCTTCAAAGTGTCCCTCTTGGCTGTAGCTCCTCTTCAAAATGTCACCCTCAGTTGCTCTTAAAATGTCATTCACAGCTGGACTGAGTTCCTTCTGTTTGTCAGCTCATTTATATGGTTCCAGTGATTTAATTTAGACCCACCCTGAATGGGTGGGGTAACACCTCCATGGAAATTATCCAATCTGAGTCATCACCCACAGGTGAGTGGGGCACATCTCCATGGAAACACTCAAAGAATTACAATCTAATCAACACTGATACGTCTGCCCACACAAGATTACATCAAAGAAAATGGCATTTTGGGGGACATAATATATTCAAACCAGCACATTCCACCCCCTGTGCCCCACAATGACATGATCTTTCCAAACACAAAATACATTCATCCCATCACAATATCACCCAAAAACTTAAATCATTTCAGTAACAATAGTTAAGTACAAGATCCCATTAAATCAGTTACAGGTGTGGTCTGTCCAAAAGCAAAACTCCCCTCTGACTGTGGACCTGTAAACTTAGAACAAGTTATGTGCTTCCAATATACAAAGGAGGGACATTCAAAGGATAAACATTCCCACTGCCATAAGGATAAACTTAAAGGAAAACAGGGTTAACAGGACCAAAACAGTTCCTAAAACCCACAGGACAAACTCCATTAGATTTCAAAGTCTGAGAGTCAAATGATGTTGCATGCTTGGGGCTTGAGAGAGTGGGAGTCTAACCCTTCCTAAGGGCCTTTGTGGCAGCCCTTTTCTCTCCAAACGCTTAGGTGAGTGCTCCAACATATCCACACATTGGGGAGACCACCTTCACGGCCCCACCCTCCTCAAACTTTGGGGCAGCACCCAGATTCCCTTCCATCTCCAGGGCACACACTCAACCCCTTCAGAACAGTGGGGTGGCAGCCAGGCTCTCCCCAATTCCCTGGGAATGTGCTCCACCCTCTGGGGCCTGAGGTGGCAAAACTTGTCCAGAGCATCAAGGCGGAAGATGCACCCTCGACCTCTGGGGCAAACTCACCCTCTCCATGCATGTGGGCCACTCCGCTCTCCCAGCCCAAGGCCTCTTGACTCCAGGCCTCAACCTCCATGGCTCTGTCTTTGAAGAAATTTTTCCTTCAATTTGTTCCTTGTCTGTCCCCTTCAGTCCAACACCGGCAGCGGCTCCATCTATAAAGATCTTACAAAAATTCTGTTGGCTTCACATGAAGCACACAAGGGTCAAAGCCATCAGACAACAGGACTTTCCACAAATCCTTTCTGCTTAACTCCTTCTCCAATCTTGGCTTGTTCTGAAATGGCAGCTGGGTTCCATATTTGGTTGCATCTTCATGTTGGGCTATAGCTTCTGGGGTTTCCCCCTGAAAGCTCAGAGTTTTTCAGGCCATTAATTTCTAGTTTCTTTGAAACCAAGAGCTAATTTCTCAGCTTATCTCTGTCCTCTCGCATTTCACTATAAGCTGCAAGTAAAACCCAGGCTACTTCTTCTATATTTTGCTTGGAGATCTCATCAGTTAAATACTCCAGGTCATTGTTTTCAAATTCTGCCTTCCATCCAACATCAGAACTCAATTTTGCCAAATTCTCCGCCACTTTAAAACAAGGATCACCTTCCTTCCAGTTTGCAACAACACATTCATCATTTCTGTTCAAGGCCTCATCAGAAGTATCTTTAGAGTCCATAGTTCCACAAACACTCTCTTCAAAGCAGTTTAGGCCTTTTCTATCAAGCTCCTCACAATTCTTCCAGAATCTTCCCTTTATCCATTTAAAAATCCCTTCCAACACGTTTGGTATTTGCAAACTCAGCAGCACCAGCACCCCACTTCCCTGATACCAAAAACTGTTCTAGTTTGCTAATGCTGCCAGAATGCAAAACACCAGAAATGGATTGGCTTTTGTAAAAGGGGGTTTATTGGGTTACAAAGTTACAGTATTAAGGCTATAAAGTGTCCATCAACAAAGGGTACCTTCACTGGAGGATGGCCAATGGCATCCGGAAAATCTCTGTTAGCTGGGAAGGCACCTGGCTGGCATCTGCTCCAAATTTCTGGTTTCAAAATGGCTTTCTCCCAGGACATTCCTCTCTAGGCTGCAGTTCCTCAAAAATGTCACTCTAAGTTGCTCTTGGGGTGTCTGTCCTCTCTTAGCTTCTCCAAATTAAGAGTCTGCTTTCAATGGCCATCTTCAAACTGTCTCTCATCTGCAGCTACTCTCTCAGCTTCTGTGCGTTCTTCAAAGTGTCCCTCTTGGCTGTAGCTCCTCTTCAAAATGTCACTCTCAGTTACTCTTCAAAATGTCATTCACAGCTGGACTGAGTTCCTTCTGTTTGTCAGCTCATTTATATGGCTCCAGTGATTTAATTTAGACTCACCCTGAATGGGTGGGTAACACCTCCATGGAAATTATCCAATCAGAGGATTACAATCTAATCAACACTGATACATCTGCCCACACAAGAATACATCAAAGAAAATGGCATTTTGGGGGACATAATACATTCAAACCAGCACAACATAAAAATACTAAATAGCAAAATAGGAGAAAAATGTCCTGTATTATCAGAAGTGACTTTAAATGTACATGGATTAAACTCTCCAGCCAAAAGGCAGAGATTGGCAGAATGGATAAAAAAACATGAACAAAACACATAAAGCCTGGAAGAAACTGACATTAAATTCAAAGCTGCAAGCTGGCTGAAAATGAAAGGATGGAAATATACATATATCATGGAAGTAGTAACCAAACCAGAGCTATGGAACCTATATTAATATCAGATAAAATAGTCTTTAGTGAAAAACAGTAATGAGCGACAAACATGGATATTTTATACTGATCATGGGAAAATTCACCAAGAGTAACAACTATAAAAGTATATGCACCTAACAGTAAGCCCCAAAATATATGAAGCAAATGAGAGACTTAAAAGGAGAAATAGTTGGTTCTACATTAATGGTAGGAGACTTTAATACACCCCTTTCAATAACGGATAGAGCATCAAGTCAATCGATCAATAACGAGTTACAAGATTTGAAAGATAATCTAAAACAATGAGATGTATCAGATATATAAAGAACAGTTCACCCAACAAAAACAGACTAAACATACGTCTTGAGAGCACATGGATCATTCTCCAGGATAGATCAAATGTTGGGTCACAAAAATGTCTGAATGAATTCAAGCATACTGAAATAGTACAATGTATGTTCTCCAACAATAATGTAATGAGCTAGAAACCAATCACAGAGGGAAAATGGAAAATACACAAATATGTGAAAACTAAACAATATTATCTTAAAAACCAATGTGCTGGGGCAGTGACTGGTTCCAGTGTAATGGCATAAAATTAAGAGGGATCATGGTGGGTGATGGTGTCCACACAGCCAAGTTTTGGGCAGTGAGGCCTTCTTCCTGGGGAAAATATATAGAAAAATACAGGCCTCTTAATGTCTTCCTTATACCTTCTCCGGTCCACAGACTTTCAAACAAACAGAAATAGATGAAAAGAGGGTGGACAATCAACACACAAGGAGAATCTCAGAACACATCCGCTAAGCAAAGGAAGCAGAGCATGTACAAACCATCTGCCATGAAAGCCAAAGTGAACTCTAAAATACAAAAGTGATCATGTCAGTTCCAGGAAGATGGCAGAGTAGGAGAGACAGCAAAATTCTCCTCTGTGAAAACCACTAGATAAAGGACAGAAAGTGCTCCAGAAGAGTGTTCCAGGGTTCCACCAGCTGGGCAGGGACTTCTACACCCAAAGTGAGTATGTACTTGGAGAAGCTGAGAGACTGCATTTAAGACTGGTGAGTGTTCACCCGGAATGCTGCTGGGGAACAGGTGGTTGGAACTGGAGGACAAGCACAGAGGAAAGCAGCCTTCCATGTCCTGGGCACCTTCCTCAGCACTTGACTAGGGTGATAACCCTTTGCAGACCTATGGCCTAGAGTCCCTGTGCCAAGGACTAGTCATTGGAGCAAGCAGATGAGCACGGTGGGAGGGGGCAGCTATCCATGCCTCATGCAGCCATCTCAGTAGTTGGCTAGGGAGATGACACTTCACAGCACCACAACCAAGAGCTTCTTTGACAGAATTCAGGATATGGTAGGCTTCTGACAACATCCACTCTTCCTCCACAGAAGCCAGTGATGTGCACAGCCTAGAGGCAAGGGTGTCCCACAGAAGGGCCAGGAGCCCTCCCACATTCCCAGAAACTCATAGGCACAGAGCTGACAGGGACTGTGGGGCATCTGAGCTTAAAGGTGGGATTGCAGCTCTGCAGTCCCAGAGTACTCCACCTGTAGCCCTGGGAATGGCTGGGACCACTATGTCCTAGAGTGGATCCCTGCCAAACTGCACAGGGCACACCCCCCACCCACAGTGCTGGCAGTTCCCAGTGCACATGGGAAAACTGGTGCAGTGATTGGACTTCCGCATGGTTTGGACCCCACAGTGCATAGATGAAGTTAGGAGAGAACTGGCTTGAGGGGAAAAGGTGGTTCAAGAGCACCATCTGCTGATAGGTCAGGGAAAGTATACTCCATCAAGCTGTAACTCTGCCAAATTATAGATAATTGTTCAAATAACCCTACATATTCTAAAAGAACACTATCAAGATAAGCAAAGACCAAGAGGCCAAAACCCCCAGAAAACTGTAAACCATATGAAAAAACCAGAAGATATGGATAACACAAACATCAAAATTAAAAAGCCAGAAGAGACACAGAACTTGGAGCAATTAATCAAATAAGTACACACAAACATCAATGTCAAGGCTCAGGATATAAAGGACATGAAGAACACCCTAGAAGAGCATAAAGAATAATTTACAAGAGTAAATAAAAAATAGAGGATCTATGGAAATAAAAGATACTGCTGATCAACTAAAAATATTCTTCAGACACATAAGAGCAGATTTGAAGAGGCAGAGGACCAAATTAGCGAACTTGAGGACAGGGTGATAGAATGTGAAAGGACAAATGAATGACTAGTGAAAAAAATCAAAACATTTGAAATGGATTTCAGGGAAATGATGGACAATATGAAGCACAATATATAAGAATCGTTGGTGTTCTAGAAGGCGAAAAGAAGAGTGCAAGGAAGAGTATTCAAAGACACTGTTGGGGAAAATTTCCCAAACCTACTAAATGACATAAATGTGCAAACCAAAGATGCCCAACAACATCCAAATAGAATAAATCCAAATAAACACACTCTGAAACATATTCTGATCAGCTTGTCAAATGATGAGGATGATAAATTTCTGAAAACAGCAAGCGAGAAGCAATTCACCACATACAAAGGAAAAAACAAAGGACTAAGTACTGACTATTCAGCAGGAGCCACGGAGTAGAGAAGGCAGTGGTATGACATGTTAAATATGTCATATTTAATATTCTGAAAGAGAAAAAATGCCAGCCAAGAATTCTTTATCCAGCAAAGTTCTTCTTCAAAATTGAGGGAGAGCTTAAAATTTTCAAAATTCCAAGAGAATTTGGTAACAAGAGACCTGCCGTACAAGAAATACTAAAGAGTTTCCTACCAGCTAAGAAAAAAAAGACAGGAGAGAGAGGCCTGGAGAAGGGCAGAGAACTGAAGAGTATTCGTAAGGGTAACTTAAAGGAAATAAAGAGAGGGGGGGAAAAATAGATCTGACATATAAAAACCAAAGGACATAACAGCTAATGCAAGAACTGCATTCACAGTAATAACATTGAATGTGAATGGATTAAACTCCCCAATTAAAAGACACAGATTGGCAGAATGGATTAAAAATATGAATCATCAATATGCTGTTTACAAGAGATTCATCTCAGCCCCAGCAACAAAGAGATCAAAAGTGAAAGGATGGAAAAAAATAATCCATGCAAGCCACAGGCAAAAGAAAGTAGGAGTAGCAATACTAATCTCAGATAAAATAGACTTTCAAAGCAAGGATATCATCAGAGGCAAAAGATGCAATATACTAATAAAATGGACAATTCAACAAGAAAAAATAACAACCATAAATGTTTATGTACCCAATCAAGGTGCTCCAAAGCACATGAGAGAAATATTGGCAAAACTGAAGGAAACAACAATTGTCGGAGACTTCAATACACCACTCTCTCCTATACATAGATCAACCAAACAGAAGAACAATAATGAAAATGAGAATATAAACAATGTGATAAACAAATTAGACTTCACAGACATATATACAGGATTACATCCCAAATTACCAGGATATACATTCTTCTCTAGTACTCATGGAACATTATTCAGGCTAGATTATATGCTGGGGCATAAAACAAGCCTCAGTAACTTTAAGAACACTGAAATTATTCAAAGCACATTCTCAGACCACAATGCAATACAACTAGAAGTCAATAACAATCAGAGATCTAGAATATTCTCAAATATCTGGAGGTTAAAGAACACACTCTTAAACAATCAGGGGGTCAAAGAAGAAATTGCAAGAGAAATTGCTAAATATTTAGAGACTAATGAAAATGAGAACACAACATATCAAAACTTATGGGATGCAGCAAAGGTGGTACTGAGGGGGAAATTTATAGCTCTAAATGCATACATTAAAAAGGAAGAAAGAACTAAAATCAAAGAACTAATGGAACAACTGAAGAATCTAGAAAATGATCAACAAACTAACCCTAAAACAAGTAGAAGAAAAGAAATAACAAGGATTAAAGCAGAAATAAATGATATGGAAACCAAAAAAAAAAAAAACAATAAAGAGAATAAACAAAAGCAAAAGTTGGTTCTTTGAGATTAACAAGATGGACAAACCCTTACCTAGACTGACAAAGTCAAAAAGACAGAAGATCCAAGTAAGTAAAATAATAAATGAGATGGAGAACATTACTGTGGATCCTAAAGAAATCTTAAAAAATTATAAAAGGACACCATGAGCAACTGTACACCAACATACTAGACAATTTAGAGGAAATGGATAATTTTCTGTAAACACACAAAGAACCTAGACTGACCAGAGAAGAAACAGAAGACCTCAAAAAACCAATCACAAGAGATCCAATCAGTCATCAAAAAGATTCCTACAAATAAAAGCACAGGGCCAGATGACTTCATAAGGGAATTTTGCCAAACTTTCCAAAAAAAAAAAAAAAAAAAAAAAAAAAACCATTCCAACTCACACTCTTTCAAAAGCTGAATAAAACGGAACACTATACCTAATTCATTTTATGAAGCCAACATCACTCTAATACCAAAACCAGATAATGATGCTATAAGAAATGAAAACTACAGGCCAATCTCCCTAAGAATATAGATGCAAAAATTCCTATCAAAATTATTGCAAATCGAATAAAAACACATTAAAAAAATCATACACCATGAACAAGTGGGGTTTATCCCAGGCAAGCAAGGGTGGTTCAACATAGGAAAATCAATCAATGTAATACAACACATTAACATATCAAAAGGAAAAAATCAAACGATCATCTCGATATATGCAGAAAAATCATTCAACAAAATTCAACATCATTTAAAAAAACAAAACACCTCAAAAGGTAGGAATTGAAGGAAAATTCCTCAATATGATAAAGGGCATATATGAAAAACCCACAGCAAGAATAGTATTCAATGGTGAGAGACTGAAAACCTTCCCTCTAAGATCAGGAATGAGACAAAGATGCCCGCTGTCACAACTATTATTCAACATTGTGCTAGTTCTAGCCAAAGCAATCTGGCAAGACAAAATAAAAGGCATCCAAATGGGAAAAGAAGAAGTAAAACTGTCATCATTTGCAGATGACACGATCTTGTATTTGAAAAACCCTGAAAAATGGAGGACACAGCTACCTGAGCTAGAAAAGAAATTCAGCAAAGTGGTGAGATACAAGATTAATGCATATAGGTCAGTAATGTTCCTATACACTAGAAATGACCTAACTGAAGAGACACTCAAAAAAAAAAAAAAAGATTCCAGTCACAACAGAAACTAAAAAAACCAAGTACCTAAGAATAAATTTAACCAAGGATATAAAAGAACTCTAAACAGAAAATTACATAACTGTACTAAAAGAAATAAAATGGGACCTAAAGAGGTGGAAAGATATTCTGTGTACATTAATAAGAAGGCTAAACTTTACTAAGATGTCAATTCTACCCAAACTGATCTACAGATTCAATACAATTCCAAGCAAAATTCCAACAACCTCCTCTTCATACTTGGAAAAACTTATCAAATTTATTTGGAGGGAAAGGGACATCACATTGCTAAAAACATTCTAAAAAAGAAAAACCAAGTGGGTGGATTTACACTTCCTGACAATGAAGCCTACTATAAAGACACAGTAGTCAAAACAGCATGGTATTGGCACAAAGATAGACATAATGATCAATGAAATTGAATTGAGAATTTGGAAAGAGAACCCAGATCTATGGTCATGTGATTTTTGATAAGGCCCCCAAATCCACTGAAATGGGACAGAATAGTCTCTTTAACAAGTAACAAATGAGGCGGGGAGAACTGGATATCCATATCCAAAACAAAGAGGATTCCTACCTCACACCTTATTAAAAAAAACTCAAACTGGATCAAAGACCTTAGTAAAAGAGACAGTACCATAAAACTCCTAAAAGATAATGCAGGGAAACCTCTTCAAGACCTAGTATTAGGAGGTTGCTCCTAAGACCTTACATCCAAAGCACAAGCAATGAAAGAAAAAATAGATCAATGGAATGCCTCAAAATCAAAAGCTTCTGTACCTCAAAGGAATTTGTCAAAAAGGTGAAGAGGCAGCCAACACAATGGGAGGAAATATTTGGGAACCATGTATCTAATAAGAGACTGATATCTTGCATATATAAAGAAATCCTACAATTCAATGAGAATAGTAGAAACAGCCCAATTATAAAAAGGGCAAAAGATATGAAAAGACATTTCTCCGAAGAGGAAATACAAGGGGCTAAAAAACACAGGAAAAAAAGGTTCATTCTTACTAGCTATTAGGGAGATGCAAATCAAGACAACAATGAGGTATCATCTCATACCAATAAGAATGGTTGCCATAAAGCAAACAGGAAACTACAAATGCTGGAGAGGATGTAGAGAAGTTTGAACCCTTATTCATTGCTGGTGGGACTGTTTAATGGTACAGCCACTCTGGAAGACAGTTTGGCAGTTCCTCAGGAAAACATATCAAGTTACCCTATGATCCAGCAATTTCACTTCTCGGTATATACCCAGAAGATCTGAAAGTAGTGACACAAACAGATAACTGCAAAACAATGTTCACAGCTACATTGTTCACAATTGCCAACCGATGGAAACAATTCAAATGTCCTTCAACGGATGAGTGGATGAACAAAATGTGGTATATACATAGCATGGAATACTATGCAGCAGTTAAGAAGGAAACAGGTCATGAAACATAACATGGATGAACCCTGAAGACATAATGCTGAGTGAAATAAGCCAGACAGAAAAGGAGATATATTGTGTTACCACTAATGTGAACTCCTTGAAAAATGTAAAGTAAGTGTCTTATAATGTAGAATATAGGGGACCTAGAGATATACAGAAGCTAGTGAAGGGGGAATGATAATCTAATATGTACAGGTATAATGATGGTGAACTTAATGGTATGGGAATGGTCAGGTGTGACTATAGTTCATTAATGGGATTATAAGTATCAGTGATGCACTGAAGGTGAACATGTTTGCAAATGGTTGTTAAAGGCATGCAGCCCAACAGAGTAGTACCACAAACCTAAATAAGTGCTAGCATTACACACTTACAAGGTATGACACTGGTGCAGAGGGTTAACAACGGAGTGGTATATGGAAAACTACCTTTTACATATCTTACTAACATTACACTAATACTACAGATGAATAATTAGCAGCTGATAAGAGCTCTGGGACATATTATGTTATGATAATTGTTTAAAGTTGAGAGTGATAATTGTACAACTCAGTGAAGATAATGTAAGAAGCTGACTGTTTACCATCAGATAGAATATATATTAAGTGTAATTAGGAAGCCCCTAGTTAATAAATCAAGCCCTTGACTTGACACTTGCTCTTGTGAAACTTAGGGTTGTGAATGGGAGACTGAGCCCTCCTATAATTAGTCTTAAGAGGCACTTCCAGGGAACCTCTTTTGTTGCTCAGATGCGGCCTTTCGTCTCTAAGCCCAACTCGGCAAATAAATTCATTAACCTCCCCACCATGAGGAACATTACTTCCAGGAAAATGAATCTCCCTGGTGACGTGGGATGTAATTCCCAGGAGTGAATCTGGCCCTGGCAGCAAGTGACTGAAAATGCCTACTTGACCAAAAGAGGGGGGAAAAAAGTAACAAGCTGAGGTCACAGTGGCTGAGAGATCTCAAAGAGTCGAGAGGCAATCCTGGATGTTTCCTCATGCAAGCTCCGGCTAGAAATCCCAAATGGCAACAATATGCCATGCCCATACCAAAAGTAGTCCCCAGATACCTAGGTCTCTGAGATTGTATAAAAAATTCAGTAAGTTTTATCTCTCAGAAACTTAAATCTACCAGAGTGTTCCTATGCCAATCAAGTCTTAGAACACAGATGCAACAGCCTCTTTTAACTACAATCAGATGCATCCCCCTTCCCCATACTGTTGACACCCCCTTTCAATATGAACAAGTTAGGGTGCTCACTGCCTAGACACCCCTGAAAATGGAGAAAATGATTACATGAGAGGAAGGGGTAGAAACAAATAGATAAGATTTCACAAAGGTATATGAATACTGAAACTTTTCATAAATATGTATGTATATTTTTAGATGCTGTGGTGTTGGAATAGCTGGAAGGATGTAAATGACATGGTAGAATTGTAAACTATAACATCCTTTGAAATTTACTCTATAGCTACTTGCTGAATTGTGCTTTGAAAGTCTTCATCTTTCTGTATATACCCTATATTGCATAATAAGGAAAGAACAGAAACTGGAACTGTAACCCATAGCAATTCTTGAACTTATCTATATAACTGCTTATTGACCTGTACATTGAAAGTTACCACCTTTCCATATATATATATATATATATATATATATATATATATATATATATGTTATATTTTACAATAATGGAAATAGCTGAAGTTGTGGAACTGTGACTCATGGCATTCCTTGAAATTTGCTAACTACTTGTTAAATTGTACTTTGAAAATTATCACTGTTATGTATACATGTTAAAGTTCACAATAAAAATGCATTTAAAAAAAATTCACAAGCAAAATTAGGAAATACCTTGAGGCAACTGAAAATGAAAATACAACATACAAAAACCTATGGGATACACTGAAATTAGTGCTGGCAGGGAAATTTATAGCTCTGAATGCTTACATTAAAAAAGAAAAAAGTTTTCAAATCAATGTTCTAACTGCAAAATTGGAAGAACTAGAAAAAGAAGAAAAAACAACTAGAAAAAAAGGTGCAGAAGGAAGGAAACAAAGATTAGAGTGGAGATAAATGAAATAGAAAACAAAAAAGAATAGAGTTAAAACCAAAAGTTGGTTCTTTAAAAAGATCAATAAAATTGAAAAACCATTAGCTAGACTGACAAACAAAAAAAGAGAGAGAATATAAACAACTAAAATCAAAACTGAAAGGGGGGACATTATAACCAACCTCCCAGAAATAAAAAGGAATACAAGAGGATACTATGAACAACTCCATGCCAATAAATTAGATAACCTAGATGAAATGTACAAATTCTTGGAAACACACAAACTACATACACACTGACTCAAGAGGAAACAGAAGATCTCAACAAACCAATTCCAAGAAAAGAGATTGAATCTGTAAACAAAAACCTCCCAATAAAGAAAATTTCAGACGAGATGTCTTCACAGGGAATTCTACCAAACATTCCAAGAAGACTGACTCCAATTCTGCTCAATCTCTTCCAAAAAATTGAAGAGGAGAGAACACTCCCTAATTCATTCTATGAGACCAACATCACCCTCATACCAAAGCCAAATAAAGATACCAGAAGAAAAAGACAGACAAATATCACTTATGAATATATATGCAAAAATCCTCAACAAAATACTAACAAAACAAATACAATAGCATAATAAAATGATTATATACTATGACCAAGTGGAATTTATTTCTGGTATGTAAGATTGGAATATAAGAAAATCAATTACTGTAATACACCATACTAACATGAGGGGAAAAAAAAAAAAAAACACCTGATCATCCCAATTGATGTAGAAAACGCATTTTACAATATCTGGCAGCCCTTCTTGATAAAAACAGAATAGGAATAGATGGAAACTTCCTCAAAATGATAAAATCATGTATGAAAAGCCCTTAGCTAAAATCCCACCTAATGATGAAAGACTGAAAGCTTTCCCTCTAAGATCAGGAACAAGGGAAGGATCCCACTGTCAACACTGTAATTAAAGATTGTACTGCAAGTTCTTGCTGCAGCCATGAGGCAAAAAAAAAAGAAATAAAAGGCATCCAAATTGGAAAGGAAGAAGTAAAACTTTCCCTGTTTGCAGGTGTACTATATACTGAAAATCCTGAGAAAACCACCACAAATCTCCTAGAGCTAATAAATGAATTCTGCAATGTGGCGGGGTACAAGATCAATATCCAAAAGTCAGTAGTGTTTCTATTCACATGCAATTAACAATCAGAAGAAGAAATCAAGAAAAAAATTCCAATCAAAATAGCAACTAAAAGTATCAAATATCTAAGAATAAATTTAACCAAGAATGTAAAGGACCTGTCCACAGACAGCTAGAAAATATTGCTAAAAGAAATAAAAGAAGACCTAAATAAATGGAAGGACATTCTGCATTCATTGATTGGAAGACTAAATATCATTAAGAGGTCAAGCCTACCCAAAGCAATGTACAGATTAAGTGCAATCACAAACAAAATTACAACAATCTTCTTTGCAAAAATGGAAAAGCCAATTGTCAAATTTATATGGAAGGGTAAGGGGCCGAAAATAGCTAAAGCCATCTTGAAAAAGAAGAGTGAAGTTGGAGGATTCACACTGACAAATCTTAAAACTTACTACAAAGCCTCAGTAATCAAAACAGCATGGTACTGGCACAAGGACAGACATACAGAGCAATGGAATCAAATTGAGAGCTCAGAAATCAACAATCACATTTTGGCCAACTGATTTTTGATAAGGGGCAAAGACCACTCAAGTGAGAAAGAACAATTCTCTTCAACAAATGGTGCTGGGAAAACTGGATATCCATTGCCAAAAAAACGAGGGCCCCTACCGCATACCATGTCCAAAATTTAATTTAAAATGGATCAAAGACCATAATCTAAGGGCTAGAACTAGCATACTCCTAGAAAAAAATCTAGGGAGGCATGTTCAGGACCTTGCATTAGGCAATGGTTTCTTAGACTTTCCACCCAAAGCACAAGCAAGAGAAGAAAAAGTAGATCAATGGGACCTCCTTAAAATTAAAATCATTTGTGCTTGAAAGGACTTTATCATGAAAATAAAATGACAACCTACACAATGGGAGAAAATATTTGGAAACCACATATCTGATAAAGTTTTATTATCTAGAATATATAAAGAAACAATGTAATTAAAAAATGGTCAAAAGACTTAACTAGACATCTCTCCAAATAAGATATACAAAATGGCCAGAAAGCACATGAAAAGATGCTCAACATTATTAGCAATCAGGGAAATGCAAACCAAAACCACAATGAGATACCACTTCACAGCCATTAGAATGGCTGCTTTTTTTTAAAATGGAAAATAACAAGTATTGGAGAGGATGTGGAGAAATAGTAACACTTATTCATTGCTCTTGGCAATGTAAAATGATGCAGCCACTGTGGAAACAGTTTGGTGGTTCCTCAGAAAGCTAATATAGAACTACCATATGACCTGGCAATCCCACAACTAGGAATAGACCCAGAAGAATTGAAAGCAGGGACTCAAACAGATATTTGCCTACTGCTGTTCATAGCATCATTATTCACAATTGCCAAAAGATGGATGCAATCCAAATGTCCATCAACTGAAGAATGGATTAATCAAATGTGGCATATACATATGATGGAATGTTATTCAGCCATAGAAACAAATGACTTCCTGATAACAGGCAACAACATGGATGAACCTTGAAGACATCAGGTTGAGAGTGATAAGCCATACATATAAGGTCAAATATGTATGATCTCACTTGAAGCAATTAGAATAAGCAAACTCATAGAGTCAGAATGTAGAATATAGGTTATAGGGGTACAAGGTGGGGATAGGGAATGGGAAGTTACGGATTAAAATGTACAGGATTCCTGAGGCCAGGGTGGGTGGCTGCAGGCTGTGGGTGGGTCCGCCAAGCCCGCCTCGGGGCTGCCATGAGCCTCCCAGCCTTGCCCCGTGACCTGCAGCCGCCACCCAGTCAGAAGGCCCGGCCGCACTCTGAGAACAAAGAAGACAAACCCTCAAGGAACTTCTTTTAGAAGGAAAACACTTTTTGTAAACAAAGAGGAAGATCAGATATTATCCAGAGATTGGAGAATGATGACATCTGAACACCAGGTCCAAGAAAGGACAAAAGTTCTGGAACTTAAAAATGGTGATGAAGAAAATGCCAAAAGATCTACAGAAAGCAAAAATAATATAAGGATGGAAAAAAATGTATTCCTTTAAAACCTTCTGACTTAACCAATTCAACTATAGCAGTTGATACATGTAATTTTGAGGATAATAATCAACCTCTACAGTTGTTGCCAATTAAAGATGATCCCCAAAATCAATGTATGACATTTACCCAGGCGATTCACTTAAAACAAAAAAAGTAAAGAAAACCAAATGACTACAGAAAAACTGAAGCAAGATGCTGCTAACATTCCTAAGAGTCCTGTGCTGCTGGGATCTTATCATGGCCAAATTATTCAGTCTAAGGTGAATTCATTTAGAAAACCTCTGCAAGTCAAAGATGTGAGTTCTGCCACAACTTGGAAACTTTCAGCTACTGTCTCTGAAGCCACAGAGCCTCAGCCTTTAAACACCAGCAGTGTAAGAGTGAAAAGTAACAGCACCTCAAACAGAGCTACCACAAAATTTGTGAGCACTGCATGTCAGGACCGACAGCTTTGTATGACCTCCTATTAGAAGTCACCACAGTAATAGCCAGGACAAGGAGAAACAGGATGTCAGCAGAACTTCTGCCAGTGTTAGAGTCCAGATGGAAATTGATTACTACAGTTAAAAACAGATTTATCTAGGGTCAAAACCAGTTCTTCTCAAGACAAAAAAAGAAATGAGACATCATCAAGAAACCTGGGCTCTGAAATTATAACCAGGCCAACTTCATCTTCTAACACCAAACTGATAGAAAAGTCCAAAACCACTAATCAGCAAAGACAAACTGTAGCCCAAGCAACCTTTGTTAGATCGGCTCAGCCCAAAGAAAATGCAGAGGAGAGAAGAATCCATCTGACTGAGCGCAAAGCTGGCAGAGGAAGAGTGCTGAAAAGGCCTTCTAGCTCTATACTTACCCAGCTAGAACCTGAAGGACAAGATGAAAACCCTGTTGGGTCTTTCTGGACTATCATGGCAGAAGAAGACGAGCAGAGACCATTTACTGAAAAAGTAAACATGACATTTTCTGAATGCCTGAACCTAATTAATGAGGGATGCTCAAAAGAAGAAATGTTGGCCACACTGAATGACCCGGTTAAAAATATTCCAGATGCCAAAAAACTTAAATATGGGATATGCCTTGTACGTCTTGAATCAATTACAGGTCCTACTGAAAACATTATCACGATCTATGAGAAACCATTCTGACAGGGGCTCAGCCTATTGAAGAGATGCAACATGCAAATGTAGATATTCTAACACTGAAGAATAAATTAGAACTTAATTTTGGAGAAAAGCCCAAGGCTTGTGCAGCCACAGAAGAAATCCAAGTCAATACTGATAATATAGGTGTTAACCTAGAGCCAGGAAAACTAGAAATGAAAAATAAACAACCTAAAAATGTGATATTTCAGACTGAAAATGAACAAGAGGACAAAAGAGCCCGTCAGTGATGCTAAAAACCCCAATAAAGAGGGAGGCGGGGCAAGATGGCAGACTGGTGAGCTGTAAGTTTTAGTTACTCCTCCAGGAAAGTAGGTAAAAAGCCAGGAACTGCATGGACTGGACACCACAGAGCAATCTGTCTTGGGGCATAATTCATACAACACTCATGAAAATGTCGAACTGCTGAGATCAGCGAAATCTGTAAGTTTTTGCGGCCAGGGGACCCGTGCCCCTCCCTGCCAGGCTCAGTCCCATGGGAGGAGGGGCTGCCAGCTCCGGGAAGGAGAAGGGAGAACTGCAGTGGTAGCCCTTCTCGGAAACTCATTCTACTGATCCAGACTCCAACCATAGATAGACTGAGACCAGACACCAGAGAATCTGAGAGCTGCCAGCCCAGCAGAGAGGAGACAGGCATAGAAAAAAAAAAATAACACGAAAAACTCCAAAATAAAAGCAGAGGATTTCTGGAGTTCTGGTGAACACAGAAAGGGGAAGGGCGGAGCTCAGGCCTTGAGGCGCATATGCAAATCCCGAAGAAAAGCTGATCTCTCTGCCCTGTGGACCTTTCCTTAATGGCCCTGGTTGCTTTGTCTATTAGCATTTCAATAACCCATTAGATCTCTGAGGAGGGCCCTTTTTTTTTTTTTTTTTTAATCCTTTTTTCCTTTTCTAAAACAATTACTCTAAGAAGCCCAATACAGAAAGCTTCAAAGAATTGCAATTTGGGCACGTCAAGTCAAGAGCAGAACTAAGAGAGCTCTGAGACAAAAGGCAATAATCCAGTGGCTGAGAAAATTCACTAAACACCACAACTTCCCAAGTAAAGGGGGGTGTCCGCTCACAGCCACCATCCTGGTGGACAGGAAACACTCCTGCCCATCGCCAGCCCCATAGCCCAGAGCAGCCCCAGACAACCCAGTGTGACGGAAGTGCTTCAAATAACAGGCACACACCACAAAACTGGGCGTGGACATTAGCCTTCCCTGCAACCTCAGCTGATTGGCCCAGAGCTGGGAAGGTGGAGCAGTGTGAATTAACAAAGCCCCATTCAGCCATCATTTGAGCAGACTGGGAGCCTCCCTACACAGCCCAGCAGCCCAGAACTGCCCTCGGGGGACGGCACTCACCTGTGACATAGCACAGTCATCCCTCAACAGAGGACCCAGGGTGCACAGCCTGGAAGAGGGGCCCACTTGCAAGTCTCAGGAGTCATACGCCAATACCAAAGACTTGTGGGTCAGTGGCAGAGACAAACTGTGGCAGGACTGAACTGAAGGATTAGACTATTGCAGCAGCTTTAAAACTCTAGGATCACCAGGGAGATTTGATTGTTAGGGCCACCCCCCCTCCCCGACTGCCCAGAAACACGCCCCACATACAGGGCAGGCAACACCAACTACACACGCAAGCTTGGTACACCAATTGGGCCCCACAAGACTCACTCCCCCACTCACCAAAAAGGCTAAGCAGGGGAGAACTGGCTTGTGGAGAACAGGTGGCTCGTGGACGCCACCTGCTGGTTAGTTAGAGAAAGTGTACTCCACGAAGCTGTAGATCTGATAAATTAGAGATAAGGACTTCAATAGGTCTACAAACCCTAAAAGAACCCTATCAAGTTTAGCAAATGCCACGAGGCCAAAAACAACAGAAAATTATAAAGCATATGAAAAAACCAGACGATATGGATAACCCAAGCCCAAGCACCCAAATCAAAAGACCAGAAGAGACACAGCACCTAGAGCAGCTACTCAAAGAACTAAAGATGAACAATGAGACCATAGTACGGGATATGAAGGAAATCAAGAAGACTCTAGAAGAGCATAAAGAAGACATTGCAAGACTAAATAAAAAAATGGATGATCTTATGGAAATTAAAGAAACTGTTGACCAAATTAAAAAGATTCTGGACACTCACAGTACAAGACTAGAGTAAGTTGAACAACGAATCAGTGACCTGGAAGATGACAGAATGGAAAATGAAAGCATAAAAGAAAGAATGGGGAAAAAAATTGAAAAAATCGAAATGGACCTCAGGGATATGATAGATGATATGAAACGTCCGAATATAAGACTCATTGGTGTCCCAGAAGGGGAAGAAAAGGGTAAAGGTCTAGGAAGAGTATTCAAAGAAATTGTTGGGGAAAACTTCCCAAATCTTCAAAACAACATAAATACACAAATCATAAATGCTCAGCGAACTCCAAATAGAATAAATCCAAATAAACCCACTCCGAGACATATACTGATCACACTGTCAAACACAGAAGAGAAGGAGCAAGTTCTGAAAGCAGCAAGAGAAAAGCAATTCACCACATACAAAGGAAACAGCATAAGACTAAGTAGTGACTACTCAGCAGCCACCATGGAGGCAAGAAGGCAGTGGCACGATATATTTAAAATTCTGAGTGAGAAAAATTTCCAGCCAAGAATACTTTATCCAGCAAAGCTCTCCTTCAAATTTGAGGGAGAGCTTAAATTTTTCACAGACAAACAAATGCTGAGAGAATTTGCTAACAAGAGACCTGCCCTACTGGAGATACAAAAGAGAGCCCTACAGACAGAGAAACAAAGACAGGACAGAGAGACTTGGAGAAAGGTTCAGTACTAAAGAGATTCGGTATGGGTACAATAAAGGATATTAATAGAGAGAGGGAAAAATATGACAAACATAAACCAAAGGATAACATGGCCGATTCAAGAAATGCCTTCACGGTTTTAACGTTGAATGTAAATGGATTAAACTCCCCAATTAAAAGATATAGATTCGCAGAATGGATCAAAAAAAATGAACCATCAATATGTTGCATACAAGAGACTCATCTTAGACACAGGGACACAAAGAAACTGAAAGTGAAAGGATGGAAAAAAATATTTCATGCAAGCTACAGCCAAAAGAAAGCAGGTGTAGCAATATTAATCTCAGATAAAATAGACTTCAAATGCAGGGATGTTTTGAGAGACAAAGAAGGCCACTACATACTAATAAAAGGGGCAATTCAGCAAGAAGAAATAACAATCGTAAATGTCTATGCACCCAATCAAGGTGCCACAAAATACATGAGAGAAACACTGGCAAAACTAAAGGAAGCAATTGATGTTTCCACAATAATTGTGGGAGACTTCAACACATCACTCTCTCCTATAGATAGATCAACCAGACAGAAGACCAATAAGGAAATTGAAAACCTAAACAATCTGATAAATGAATTAGATTTAACAGACATATACAGGACATTACATCCCAAATCACCAGGATACACATACTTTTCTAGTGCTCACGGAACTTTCTCCAGAATAGATCATATGCTGGGACATAAAACAAGCCTCAATAAATTTAAAAAGATTGAAATTATTCAAAGCACATTCTCTGACCACAATGGAATACAATTAGAAGTCAATAACCATCAGAGACTTAGAAAAATCACAAATACCTGGAGGTTAAACAACACACTCCGAAACAATCAGTGGGTTAAAGAAGAAATAGCAAGAGAAATTGCTAAATATATAGAGACGAATGAAAATGAGAACACAACATACCAAAACCTATGGGATGCAGCAAAAGCAGTGCTAAGGGGGAAATTTATAGCACTAAACGCATATATTAAAAAGGAAGAAAGAGCCAAAATCAAAGAACTAATGGATCAACTGAAGAAGCTAGAAAATGAACAGCAAACCAATCCTGAACCAAGTACAAGAAAAGAAATAACAAGGATTAAAGCAGAAATAAATGACATAGAGAACAAAAAAACAATAGAGAGCATAAATATCACCAAAAGTTGGTTCTTTGAGAAGATCAACAAGATTGACAAGCCCCTAGCTAGACTGACAAAATCAAAAAGAGAAGACCCATATAAACAAAATAATGAATGAAAAAGGTGACATAACTGCAGATCCTGAAGAAATTAAAAAAATTATAAGAGGATATTATGAACAACTGTATGGCAACAAACTGGATAATGTAGAAGAAATGGACAATTTCCTGGAAACATATGAACAACCTAGACTGACCAGAGAAGAAATAGAAGACCTCAACCAACCCATCACAAGCAAAGAGATCCAATCAGTCATCAAAAATCTTCCCACAAATAAATGCCCAGGGCCAGATGGCTTCACAGGGGAATTCTACCAAACTTTCCAGAAAGAACTGACACCAATCTTACTCAAACTCTTTCAAAACATTGAAAAAAATGGAACACTACCTAACTCATTTTATGAAGCTAACATCAATCTAATACCAAAACCAGGCAAAGATGCTACAAAAAAGGAAAACTACCGGCCAATCTCCCTAATGAATATAGATGCAAAAATCCTCAACAAAATACTTGCAAATCGAATCCAAAGACACATTAAAAAAATCATACACCATGACCAAGTGGGGTTCATTCCAGGCATGCAAGGATGGTTCAACATAAGAAAAACAATCAATGTATTACAACACATTAAAAACTCGAAAGGGAAAAATCAATTGTTCATCTCAATAGATGCTGAAAAAGCATCTGACAAAATCCAACATCCCTTTTTGATAAAAACACTTCAAAAGGTAGGAATTGAAGGAAACTTCCTCAACATGATAAAGAGCATATATGAAAAACCCACAGCCAGCATAGTACTCAACGGTGAGAGACTGAAAGCCTTTCCTCTAAGATCAGGAACAAGACAAGGATGCCCGCTGTCACCACTGTTATTCAACATTGTGCTGGAAGTGCTAGCCAGGGCAATCCGGCAAGACAAAGAAATAAAAGGCATCCAAATTGGAAAAGAAGAAGTAAAACTGTCATTGTTTGCAGATGATATGATCTTATATCTAGAAAACCCTGAGAAATCGACGATACACCTACTAGAGCTAATAAACAAATTTAGCAAAGTAGCGGGATACAAGATTAATGCACATAAGTCAGTAATGCTTCTATATGCTAGAAATGAACAAACTGAAGAGACACTCAAGAAAAAGATACCATTTTCAATAGCAACTAAAAAAATCAAGTACCTAGGAATAAACTTAACCAAAGATGTAAAAGACCTATACAAAGAAAACTACATAACTCTACTAAAAGAAATAGAAGGGGACCTTAAAAGATGGAAAAATATTCCATGTTCATGGATAGGAAGGCTAAATGTCATTAAGATGTCAATTCTACCCAAACTCATCTACAGATTCAATGCAATCCCAATCAAAATTCCAACAACCTACTTTGCAGACTTGGAAAAGCTAGTTATCAAATTTATTTGGAAAGGGAAGATGCCTCGAATTGCTAAAGACACTCTAAAAAAGAAAAAACGAAGTGGGAGGACTTACACTCCCTGACTTCGAAGCTTATTATAAAGCCACAGTTGCCAAAACAGCATGGTACTGGCACAAAGATAGACATATAGATCAATGGAATCGAATTGAGAATTCAGAGATAGACCCTCAGATCTATGGCCGACTGATCTTTGATAAGGCCCCCAAAGTCACCGAACTGAGCCATAATGGTCTTTTCAACAAATGGGGCTGGGAGAGTTGGATATCCATATCCAAAAGAATGAAAGAGGACCCCTACCTCACCCCCTACACAAAAATTAACTCAAAATGGACCAAAGATCTCAATATAAAAGAAAGTACCATAAAACTCCTAGAAGATAATGTAGGAAAACATCTTCAAGACCTTGTATTAGGCGGCCACTTCCTAGACTTTACACCCAAAGCACAAGCAACAAAAGAGAAAATAGATAAATGGGAACTCCTCAAGCTTAGAAGTTTCTGCACCTCAAAGGAATTTCTCAAAAAGGTAAAGAGGCAGCCAACTCAATGGGAAAAAATTTTTGGAAACCATGTATCTGACAAAAGACTGATATCTTGCATATACAAAGAAATCCTACAACTCAGTGACAGTAGTACAGACAGCCCAATTATAAAATGGGCAAAAGATATGAAAAGACAGTTCTCTGAAGAGGAAATACAAATGGCCAAGAAACACATGAAAAAATGTTCAGCTTCACTAGCTATTAGAGAGATGCAAATTAAGACCACAATGAGATACCATCTAACACCGGTTAGAATGGCTGCCATTAAACAAACAGGAAACTACAAATGCTGGAGGGGATGTGGAGAAATTGGAACTCTTATTCATTGTTGGTGGGACTGTATAATGGTTCAGCCACTCTGGAAGTCAGTCTGGCAGTTCCTTAGAAAACTAGATATAGAGCTACCATTCGATCCAGCGATTGCACTTCTCGGTATATACCCGGAAGATCGGAAAGCAGTGACACGAACAGATATCTGCACACCAATGTTCATAGCAGCATTATTCACAATTGCCAAGAGATGCAAACAACCCAAATGTCCTTCAACAGATGAGTGGATAAATAAAATGTGGTATATACACACGATGGAATACTACGCGGCAGTAAGAAGGAACGATCTGGTGAAACATATGACAACATGGATGAACCTTGAAGACATAATGCTGAGCGAAATAAGCCAGGCACAAAAAGAGAAATATTATATGCTACCACTAATGTGAACTTTGAAAAATGTAAAACAAATGGTTTATAATGTAGAATGTAGGGGAACTAGCAGTAGAGAGCAATTAAGGAAGGGGGAACAATAATCCAAGAAGAACAGATAAGCTATTTAACGTTCTGGGGATGCCCAGAAATGACTATGGTCTGTTAATTTCTGATGGATATAGTAGGAACAAGTTCACAGAAATGTTGCTATATTTGGTAACTTTCTTGGGGTAAAGTAGGAACATGTTGGAAGTTAAGCAGTTATCTTAGGTTAGTTGTCTTTTTCTTACCCCCTTGTTATGGTCTCTTTGAAATGTTCTTTTATTGTATGTTTGTTTTCTTTTTAACTTTTTTTTTTCATACAGTTGATTTAAAAAAGAAGGGAAAGTTAAAAAAAAAAAAAAAAAGAAAAGAAAAACAAGGAAAAAAAAAAAGATGTAGTGCCCCCTTGAGGAGCCTGTGGAGAATGCAGGGGTATTCGCCTACCCCACCTCCATGGTTGCTAACATGACCACAGACATAGGGGACTGGTGGTTTAATGGGTTGAGCCCTCTACCATAAGTTTTACCCTTGGGAAGACGGTTGCTGCAAAGGAGAGGCTAGGCCTCCCTATATTTGTGCCTAAGAGTCTCCTCCTGAATGCCTCTTTGTTGCTCAGATGTGGCCCTCTCTCTCTGGCTAAGCCAACTTGAAAGGTGAAATCACTGCCCTCCCCCCTACGTGGGATCAGACACCCTGGGGAGTGAATCTCCCTGGCAACGTGGAATATGACTCCCGGGGAGGAATGTAGACCCGGAATCGTGGGACGGAGAACATCTTCTTGACCAAAAGGGGGATGTGAAAGGAAATGAAATAAGCTTCAGTGGCAGAGAGATTCTAAAACGAGCCGAGAGATCACTCTGGTGGGCACTCTTACGCACACTTTAGACAACCCTTTTTTAGGTTCTAAAGAATTGGGGTAGCTGGCGGTGGATACCTGAAACTATCAAACTACAACCTAGAACCCATGAATCTCGAAGACAGTTGTATAAAAATGTAGCTTATGAGGGGTGACAATGGGATTGGGAAAGCCATAAGGACCAAACTCCACTTTGTCTAGTTTATGGATGGATGAGTAGAAAAGTAGGGGAAGGAAACAAACAGACAAAGGTACCCAGTGTTCTTTTTTACTTCAATTGCTCTTTTTCACTCTAATTATTATTCTTGTTATTTTTGTGTGTGTGCTAATGAAGGTGTCAGGGATTGATTTAGGTGATGAATGTACAACTATGTAATGGTACTGTAAACAATCGAAAGTACAATTTGTTTTGTATGACTGCGTGGTATGTGAATATATCTCAATAAAATGATGATTAAAAAAAAAAAAAAAAAAAAAACCCCAATAAAGAAACTAGAGTGAGATCCTTAATTAAATACAGTGTTTCAACCACACCATACTTGTAAAGTGTAAAAAAGAAGGTGCAATTTGATGAAACAAATTCTATATTTAAAGAGCTGAAGTTTCTAATGCCAGTGAGACATTCTCGACGTCTTCAAGAGAACAATTCCAAATTGCCAGATATGCTAAAAGGCCATTATCCTTGTGTGTCTTCACTGGAGCAGTCGGCAGAACTGGGAAGCGAAACAGATGCTTTTGTCTGCTGTCCTAATGCAGTGCCCCACAGGATGTGCTCAGAGGCTGAGACAGCAGAGGAGAAATAAAACTCTGATGAGGGATGGGGTTTTAATATAATTAACAGTAATGGTGCATCATCAGAAAATGATATGTTCTAGCTAAAATTTATATTTACATAAAAGAAGGTTCTTTGTGGTAAAAAGGAAAAGGTGCTAAACTTAGTGGATATTAGAAACCTTAAAACCAGCCTGAGTTTCCTTCTTAGTTAAAATTTCAACTTCCACAGATTTTTTGATGTAGTTTATAGAGTATTAGAATGGAGTTAGGGATGGAATATATAATATTTAATAACTGTCATTCTAGATTAGGTAACATTTCTAAAATAACTAATAGTTAAACTTGTCATGATATAAAAACTTTACTGTTAAATCGTGTCCCTTGAAATATGGTAGTTATATATAGTTAACGTTTCTCTTCTTCTCACACATAAATATCATCAATAAAATTGTTTTGTAAAGTTCTGAAGTAATACATAGAGTTGGTAGATACCTATGTAATTTCCAACTATACACAGTTTCAAATAAGTGATGTTTCATTGTAAAAGATTAGTTTTAAAACAAATGAATGTGATAGAAGATCAGTATTTCATCTTTTATTTATGTTCATTCATTCCATTTGTATAATAACAGTTAGCTTTGTTCTATAAACTGTCTTCTGTCTGGAAAGTAGGAATGTTATTTCTTTTTCTAATAGAAATATATACCTAATATGCATCCAATAAATTAAAACACCTGTAAAAAATGTACAGGATTCCTATTTGGAATGATGGATATGTTTGGTAATGGATGGTGGTAACGGTAACACAAATTGTGAATGTAATTAGCAGCACTGACATATATATGAATGTGGGGAAATTTTAGATTGCATATAGGGCAAAACAATAAAAATTTTTAAAAAATC